>NC_057742.1:29516892-29567703 GCF_004010195.1 Chiloscyllium plagiosum | reverse complement strand
CATGGGGAACCTATCAAATGCCTTACTAAAATCCATGTACACTACATCCACTGCTCTACCCTCATCCACATGCTTGGTCACCTTCTCAAAGAATTCAATAAGACTTGTAAGGCAAGACCTACCCTTCACAAATCCGTGCTGGCTGTCCCTAATCAAGCAGTGTCTTTCCAGATACTCATAAATCCTATCCCTCAGTACCCTTTCCATTACTTTGCCTACCACCCAAGTAAGACTAACTGGCCTGTAATTCCTGGGGTTATCCCTATTCCCTTTTTTGAACAGGGGCACAACATTCGCCACTCTCCAGTCCCCTGGAATAGCGCAAAGTGGGCGAGCAGAGGCTGATGGCCAAGTTCGGTATCCATGGGGATGGCCTCAACTGGGACCTTGTGTTCATGTGACACTACAGGTGACCCCATTGCACTGTACACACACACACGCATATACACACTCCTACAGACCCATACACTCACGCAGACCCTCTCTCATACGCTCACACATACTCTCCCATGCTGACATATGCACCCTCTGACAGACTTATACCCCTTTCCACTCACACTCACACATATGCACACACTCTCTCACAGACACTCATAAACCTCCCCCCCACCTCACGCAATCCCACACACACACATCCACATGCACACATACACATATAAGTTTGTGGGGTGAATTTGTACTTGCAGAATTACATTTTACTTTGCTCAAAAACTGTATGAATCCATGTAAGATTCTGTAAATCCATGTTTTAGATGAGAATCAGTCTGACCATTGTGGTACAGACAGCCTCACACAGAGCAGCTCACTCCTTCAATACATTATCTGGGCCGACATGACACCAATTGTTCAAGTTCACTTGAAAATGTAACTTTTAAATGTTCTGTGATTTACACATTAAAGAACTGAAACCAATATGGTCATTCTAAAAGATGAGAGACTTAACAATCAATTCAGGTCTTTTTCAATAATTTCAGTTACATTACACTGTAAACTTTTGCTATAACTTATATTGAATGAGGAAGGAGCACACTCTGAAAGCCAGTGTTTCCAAATAAATCTATTGGACTATAACCTGGTGTTTTGTGACTTTTAACTTTTTTAATTGTGTTCCTTCTCCCTCCCACCTTTGTAATCTCACTATCTCCTCCAGTATCTCAGGCTGTTGAGTTTATCCACCCTCACTCCCTCGGCCCAGCAGCCTTGTTCCCAGTGTCCTGGCCTTGCCAGCCTCACTGTCCAAACCCACAGCCTCCAGTCTTGCTTTTTTCAGAGGACTTGCTCACTGTCATCATCCATCTCCTCACAGCTTTTTTGCAATGCAGAGTGATACCAACAGCATGGGTTCAGTTCATGCACTGGCTGAGGTTCCCATAATGGACTCTCTGCTCAACCTCTCTCCTTGACTAAGGCATGGTGTCCCTCAGATTAAACCACCACCAGTTGCCTCTCTCTAACAAGAGTGCAGCCCCATGAGACTAAGGCATTTTTAATTTTGAGGAAGAAGAGTTGACTTTTCAGGTTCAGTAATAGTGTTCTGAAGGAGGATCACTGGATCTGAAATATTAACTCTGCTTTCTCTCCATAGATGCTGCCATACCTGCTAGGTTTCTCCAGCAACTTTCTGATTTCCAGCATCCACAGTTCTTTGGGTGTTTTTTGTTAGTGAATGATCCAGACTATGTATGTAATAGCAGGAGGGGTTCCATGGGTTGAGGGAGTCACAAGCAGAAGTGGATTGCTCTCAGTATTCATCTTGCACACCCACCCCTCACTATTTTTCTATGGGACATCCATTGTGTGTTCCAAAGGAAAGTCATACTGAAATCAAAATATCAACTCTCTCCAACAGCTCTGTGAGACTTGCTGAGTTTCTCAAGCACCTTCTGTTTTCATTGTCATTCTCCACGTTGTAATTTCTACTAATCTCCATGTTTGACCTCTTGCAGCTGATTTTCATGGACTGGTGGGAGTCAGTTCTTAATGTGTAAACTATTTGCATAATTATTCACTGCTCCATTTGCAGATCTGGAATGTACACATTAGGCACTCGAGTGACAGGTCCAGAAAACTGCAGATTGCTGAAATTTAAAATGGTGGGATTAAGTAAAGGGAAGTGGTTTTCTTATATGTTACTCTATGTACCATATATCACAGGCGGAGTGCTTATTGAGACAGATATCTTGAAGTTTATTAACAATGCCTAGTATATTAATATGATATCTCAGACTTACTTACACAGTCTGGGTACTATGCCCATTATTACATCGTGTACGTAGCTGACTAACTGATCTATACTGACTGACGAGATTAACTGACTGCTAAAACATAAGAGGAAGACCTTTTGCATTAGAGCATCACATGTCATAATGCCATCTCATTGTTTTAAAGGTATTGTGTTCTGCTGAGTATCTGGAGCACAACACAACAGTGGCTACGAACAGGTTAAATAGGTCTCGTAGACGCTGCAAAAACTGAGAAATTGTTGCAACCGCTTAGTGACTGTAGCTAAGGCAAACGACAGAAAGCACAGGTGACAGTAACAGGAAAGGAAAGTCTATGTGCAAGCAGAAGACCACAATCAAGTTACTGAGCAACTAATCAGCATTAGCATGGGTTGTGTTGGATCTATCCTGCATAATAGCTGGAGGTGCCTGAGTAGCAGAACGGACAGCTCTACATCTAGCTCCCTAAGTACAAAGATCCTACAAAGGCATAGTCCACCTGCCATTTCCAGCAGGAATGGTGGGGCCTGTGGATTTGTTTGATTGTATCTTTGTTCAAGCAGTACCGATGAAGGCATGCCCTGCTGTTTAGGGCTTGCTACTCTAAATTACCCTCCATAACTGCAAATATCCCTCTCTCAGGAATATGCGTTTGCTTCATCATTATGTACGTGGACCAAAAATGAATGCAATACTTCTTATATTTTTACATGTTGTTCTGTTAAAGCCTTGAATAGCCTTGGATTAACAGTCTTAGTTTTATGTTGATTTCTCAAAACAACTGTTGTAAGAATATGTTTACCATTGCACTATTCCTGTCACATAGTTTGCAAATTACTAAAGCTCCATGAACAATCAGTCTCAGATTCCCATTTTGATTTGTAAGCTTTAACAGTTGCTTCTTCATGGTGTAAGCAAACCTGTAGTGACCTGAACCGAGGTAAATATTCGTACATTTTAACAGCACTGAAGATCAGGTGGTAAATGCCATATAAAAGGTTAATGCACAAGTTAGGACTGCATTCTTTGGAGGCCATGTGAAAGAATAGATTGAGGATTGGCAAACACATAGAAGATAGAGAGGTGGGATTAATAGGTCCTTTTCAGGTTGGAATGATATAACTAGTGGAGTACCACAAGGATCAGTCTGAGATTCTCAATAGCTATTATCTACATTATTGTCTTGTAGAGGGGATTGAGTGTCATGGATCCAAATAAGTGGACAATAATAGGTCAGAAGGCATGTTGTGATAAGGCCATAAGGGATCTGCAAGGAAATTTTGTTTGTAAGAGTGAGCATGAATCTGCCACACACAGTTTAATTTAGGAAAGTGTGAGGTCATGCACTTTGGTTGGAAGAATCAATTATTTAAATGGCAAGAGATTCCAAAAAATATACAGTGCGGATGGTGTTCGTGTGCATGAAACACAAAATTTAGGTGCAGTGAGCAATTAAGAAGGCAAATGGAATTTTGGCCTTTATTACTTGGATTTGGGAGACAGGCAAACCTTGTTATAACTGTTCAGGGTGTTGGGTGAAGCCACACCTGGAATACTAAGGACAGTTTTGGTCCCTGAAAATAAAAAAAGATATACTGGCAATGAAAGCTGTTCAAACGAGACTAACGGGTCAGATTCCATGGACTAAGGGGTTGACTTATCAAGAACAGCTGAACAGGTTAGGCCTTTATTCATGAGAGTATGGTAGAATGAAGGGAAAATCATTGGAACATACAAGATTCTCAGGGGCTTGGCATTGTGGATGCAGAGAGGATGTTTCTTTTATTGGGGGTAGCTAAAACTTGGGGATCTAGTTACAGGACAAGGGCAGACTTATTTAAAACTATGAAGGGATTCCTTTCTCCAGAGGGAAGTGAGTGGAGCTCTCTACTTCCTGCAAAATAGCTTTGAGTTGTTGAAGTACTCAGGGTAAACTCAGGAAGGACATTTCTGTTCCAGAACCACAGTAATTTTGGAGGCTGGATTACTTAAACTATTTAAAGAGGAAGTAAATGGATTTATTGTAAGATCAGGGAGTTGCAGGCTATGCTGAGCCAACAAAAAGAGGAGTTGAGGCCTGGACTAGATCAGCAATGATCTTGGGTCAGGCTTGAGGGGCCATGTTCTTTTGCATTGTCTGTTAAATCTGTATCCATTCCATGAACACATTCAAATCAAATTGGTAACTTTGATTTGGTTTTAATTCTGAATCCTTTTCAGATTTTTATATCATCAGCAAAGTTATACATTATAATGTGTACATCCACTTCATTAATGATAACAGACAGTGACCTGTGGCAATTCATTCATGAAGCCAACCCAAAAGTATATTTATATGCTACACAAGCTGCATCTGTATCGTTCAGCCAGTTAATGTGATTAAGGTCTACAAAGCAATGACAAGACTCAATTGTGTGTGCAGTGACAAATGATTTCAATTAGTTAGGTCGAGGATACAAGAGGTGAAGCGTATAAATTATACACAAGAAGAAATAGGTCAAATGTTAGGTGATTCTTCATTTCCTGAAGAGTGTTAGACTTATGGAACAAATAGTTTGCTTGTGTCTTGAATGCTAATTTAGATATATAGAGCATCACAGGGACATTGGAGTAGAGTTAGTCTATTCAGATCTTCAAGACAAAGTTAGATAAGTTTCTGACTGAAGCACAAATTGCATATAACTTTGAGCGACTATGCTCCATTGAATGAACTTCAGTTGCTCAGAGAAATAAGGACAGTTTGGAATAAGGACAAGGGCAGACTCATTTAAAACTGTGAAGAGATTCCTTTCTTCAGAAGGCAGTGAGTAGAGGTCTCTACCTCCTGTAAAATAGCTTTGAGTTGTTGAAGTACGAGACAGGGTAAACACAGGAAGGATGTTCCTGTTCCAGAACCAGGGATCATTGTTTAAGGGTAGTGGGTAGACCACTTAAGTCTGAGATGAGGAGAAATTTCTTGCCCCAGAGAATGGTGAGCCTGTAGAATTCTCTGCCACTGAAGACATTTGAGACTAAAACCTTGAAGGTTACCAAATATAGTTCTTAGGGCTAAAGGAATCAAAGGGTATGGGGAGAAAGCAGGAACAGAATATTGAATTAGAATTCCTACAGTGTGGAAACAGGCCCTTCAGCCCAACAAGTCCACACTGACTCTCCGAAGAGTAACTCACCCAGACACATTCCCCTACATTTACCCCCTGACTAATATACCTAGCCTACACATCCCTGAACACGATGGTCAATTTAGCATGGCCAATTCACCTAATCTGCACATCTTTGGATTGTGAGGGGAAACTAGAGCATCCAGAGGAAACCCACACAGTCACTGGCAGAACCTGACACCCAAGGCTGGAATGGAACCCGGGTCGCTGGCACTGTGAGGCAGCAGTGCTAACCACTGAGCCACCATGTCACCCTAAAAGGCAGCTATATTTGTAAAGACACAGAGACAGAATGACAAACGGACTAACAAATTGATCTAGTGCTTGGGAAAGAAGCAGGATCTATTGCTGTAAAGAGCATGAATTGTTTCCTAGCAAAATGCTCATAAAAGTTGTTTTTCTGTTCAAGAATAAGGAAACAAAACTGATATAACATTTCAGCATTTAAGAACAAAGGGGCACCATTGTAATCCTGGCAGCTGGGGGTTCTTTTTGGATTACTCCCACTGAATGGGTTGATTACTGAAGTTTAGGCCAGAAATCAACACAGAGGATGATGGAGAAGCTCAGCATGTCTGGCAGCATTTTTGGAGAGGGAAACAGGGTTAATATTTCAAGTTTGGTATGACCTTGTTAGAGCAGTAAAAAGGTTAAGCTTGGCGTAGCAGGGAGCTTGCCAGAATCTGGGAATGCCCTGTGATTTAATCTTGTAATTTCATACATCCGACAGATGTTATAAAGTAAAACATTGTATAATTTGTTTGAATTAACTGGAGTCATAGCATCATAGAGATATGCAGCACAGAAACAGACCCTTCGGTCCAACTCGTACATGCCAACCAGATATCCTAATCTAATCTAGTCCCGTTTGCCAGCATTTGGTCCATATCCCTCTAAATCCTTCTTATTTATGTACCCATCCATATGCCTTTTAAATGCTGTTATTGTACCAGCCTTCACCACTTCCTCTGGCAGCTCATTCCATCTACGCACCACCCTCTGCGTGAAAAAGTTGCCCTTTAAGTCCATTTTAAATCTTTCCTCTCTCACCTTAAACCTATGCCTTCTAGTTTTGGACTCCCCTATCCTGAGGAAAAGACCTTGTCTATTTCCCCTAACCATGCCCCACATGATATTATAAACCTCTATAAGAGCACCCTCAGCCACTGATGCTCCAGAGAAAATAGCCCCAGTTTATTCAATCTCTCCATAAAGCTCAAACGCTCCAACTCTGGCAACATCATTGAAAACCTTTCCTGAACACTTTCAAGTTTCACAACATCTTTCCTATGGCAGGGAGACCAGAATTGCAAGCAGTATTCCTATAGTGGCCAAACCAATATCCTAAATAGCTGCAACATGATCTCCCAACTCCTCTATTCAATGCACTGATCACGAAAGGCAAGCATACCAAACGCCTTCTTCACTATCCTATCTACTTGTGACTCTACTTTCAAGGAGCTATGAACCTGCACTCCAAGGTCTTTTTATTCAGCAATACTTCCCAGGACACTTACCATTAAGTGTATAAATCCTGCCTAGATTTGCCTTTCCAAAATACAGCACCTCATTTATCTAAATTAAACTCCATCTGGCATTCCTCAACCCATTGGCCCATCTGATCAAAATCCCATTGTAATCTGAGGTAACCTTCTTTGTTGTCCACTACACCTCCAATTTTGGAGTCATCTGCAAACTTACTAACTATACCTCCTATGTTCACATCCAAATCATTTATATAAATGATGAAAAGTAGTGGACCCAGCACCGATCCTTGTGGCACTCCACTGTTCATAGGCCTCCAGTCTGAAAAACAAGCCCCCACCACCACCCGCTGTCTTCTACCTTTGAGTAGTTTGTATCCAAATAACAAGTTCTCTCTCTATTCTGTGTGATCTAACCTTGCTAACCAGTCTATCATGAGGAACCTTTTTTAATGCTTTACTGAAGTCCATATAGATCACGTCACTCTGCCCTCATCAATCTTCTTCATTAGTTCCTGAAAAGACTCAATCAAGTTCATGAGAGATGATTTCCTAGGCACAAAGCCATGTTGACAAGCCATGAACAATCTTTGCCTTTCCAAAGATATGTAAGTCCTGTCCATCAGGATTCCTTCCAACAACTTGCCCACCACTGATGTCAGGCACACTGGTCTATAATTCCCTGACTTTCCTATACCACCTTTCTTAAATAGTGGCACCACGTTAGCCAACTTCCATTCTTCCAGCACCTCACCTGTGACTATCAATAATAAATATCTCAGCAAGAGGCCCAACAATCACTTCCCTAGCTTCCCACAGAGTTCTAGATACACTTGATCAGGCCCCGGGGATTTATTCACCTTTATGTGCTTTCAGACATCCAGCACCTCCTCCTCTGTAATATGGACATTTTTCAAGATGTTGTTATTTATTCCCCCTCATTCCCTATCTTCCATGTTCTTCTCTACAGTAAACACTGATGCAAAATACTCGTTGAGTATCTCCTAATTAATGCAAAGTATTATTTCTTTAAGTTAGTAATTATTTGTATATTAAATAGTAATTAATTTCTGCTGATTTTAATTTTTTTTGCATATTGCTGAAAAGACATTTTGTCAAAGGTTTTTTTTATTTTGCACTCACTAGGATAATTTGTAAGAAATACCAGAGTACTTCCAAAATACTAAATGCTTAACTTTAATTGGCTAAGGCATTGCCCTGAGAAATAACCCTTGTTGGTGATTGGAAACAAGTGCAGAGGTTCCATCTGTTTGGTTAATGACTTAAATAAAGCTTGGCAGTTAACTGTCAGACAATTGCAAGCAGTATTCCTGTCAATCACAGCCCACTTGCCAACCAATCAGGACTCTCCTCTCATACAAGGTACCCCCATGGCAGGTTGGTCCAGAAGATTAAGTTGCATGGGGTTCATGGTGAGTTGGACTGTTAGATACAAAATTGGCTTAGTCAGAGAAGTAGTTGGGGAGCAGCATTTTTCTGACTAGAAGGATCAGTGCTGTTATATATAAATGATTTGGATGAAAATATGGGTGGCCTGGTTAGTAAGTTTGCAGATGACACAAATTGGTGGAGTTGTGGATAATCAGGAAGGTTATTAGAGAATGCAGCAGGGTGTAGATCAGTCAGAAATGGAGAAAAGTGGAGAAATGGCAGATGGAGTTCAATCCAGACAAGTGTGAGGTGATATGGTTTGGGAGATCAAAAGCAAGAAGAGTAAACTGCAAGACCCTGAGGGAGCATTGATGTACAGAGGAATCTTGGGGTCCAAGTCCACAGCTCCCTAAAGGTGCCAAAGAAGGCATACAGTATGCTTGTCTTCATTGGTTGAGGATCGAGAGTGTGTTGCTGAGAAAGCACATCCTCGGATGCTGCCTGACCTGCTGTGCTTCCCCAACAACACACTCTCGACTTTGATCTCCAGCATCTGCTGGAAGGAATGTGGAGACTTTGGATAGGCTGCAAAAGAGGCTTCTCTGGATGTTGCCTGAATTAGGGTGTATTACTATAAGAAGAGGTTATACAAACTTGGATTATTTTCGCTGGAGCTTTGAAGGCTGCAGGGTGACCTGTAAGAAGCATATAGAATTATGATTGGCATGGCTAGGGTGGGCAGTCTGAGTCTTTTTCCCAGAGTGGAAATGTCAAATACCAGCAGACATAGGTTTAACGTGAGAGGGGAAAAGTTCAATGGAGGTGTGTGAGGAAAGTGTTTTTACACAAAAGATTGTAGGTACCTGGAACACATTACCGGGGAGGTGGTAGAAGCAGATATATTAGTAAAGTTTAAGAGGTGTTTAGACAGAGACATGAACAGGCAGGGAATAGCGGGATACAGACCATGTGCAGGCAGATGGGATCAGTTTAGAATGGCAACATGGTTCACATTGACACAATGGGCTGTAGGGCCTGTTCCTGTGCAGTGCTGTTCAATGTTATACAATACAGGTAATCCCCAGTTCATGAATATCTGACTTACAAATGTGATCCTATATTAATATTAATTTCAAAGATCTGACATGCAAACTTATGCTCATACTTAATGAACTGTAATTTTAAACTGCACTGTTTTGTATTGTTTTCCAATTTGTATATATATATCAACATTGAATTGAATTAAAGTGAATTTATTGTCACGTGTGCAGAGGCACAGTGAAAAGCTTTGTCTTGTGAAATATACATTCAGATCACCTAGTTAAGTAAATAATAGGGAAACAGCGGCAAAATCAAAAACACAGGTACAGGCGAATGCTCAGAGTTTGTGAGTCCATTCAGTATTCGAACAACACTAGGGTAGAAACTGTTTCGAAACCGGCTGGTGCGTGTGTTCGGGCTTCTTTGCCTTTTCCTGAGGGTAGAGGTTGTAGAAAAGCATTGCCAGGGTGGGATGGATCTTTGAGAATGCTGGCAGCCTTTCCTTGACAGCGGGCCTAGTAGATGGATTCCATAGCTGGGAGGTTGGCCTTTGTGATTGTCTGGGCTGAGTTCACCACTCTCTGTAGCCGTCTTCGATCTTAAGTGGTACAGTTGCCATACCAGGTAGTAATGCATCCAGACAGAATGCTCTCGATGGCGCACCTATAAAAGTTAGCAAGGGTATTCGCTGTCATGTCAAATTTTCTCAGCTGCCTGAGGAAGAGAAGTTGTTGCGCCTATGTAAACGTACTTAATAATGGAACACGTTCTTAATCCAGGATCAGCTTTTATAAGAGTTGTTTGCTTTTTTTGGTTGGTCTTTGTTGCCACCAGGCGGATAGTGCTGTTAAGGAGGCATACGATGTGTTAGGTTGCATTCATAGCGGGATTGAGTTCCGGAGCCGTAATATCATGCTGCAACTATACAAAACACTGGTGCAGCCACACTTGGAATATTGTGTACAGTTCTGGTCCCCATATTTCAGGAAGGATTTGGAAGCATGGAAAAGATGCAGAGGAGATTTATCAGGATGTTACCTAGTCTGGAGGGAAGGTCTTATGAGGAAAGGCTGAGAGACTTAAACCCGTTCTCATTGGCAAGAAGAAGGCTAAGAGGGGATTTGATAGAGACATACAAGATGATCAGAGGATTAGATAGGGTGGACAGTGAAAGTCTTTTTCCTAGGATGATGACATCAGCATGTACAAGGGGGCATAACTCCAAATTGAGGGGTGATAGATTTAAGACAGATGTCAGAGGCAGGTTCTTTACGCAGAGAGTGGTAAGGGTGTGGAATGCCCTACCTACTAATGTAGTCAACTCAGCCACATTAGGGAGATTTAAACAATCCCTAGATAAACACATGGAGGATTTTGGGATAGTGTAGGGGGACGAGCTGAGAATAGTTCACAGGTCGGCGCAACATCAAGGGCCGAAGGACCTGTTCTGCGCTGTATTGTTCTATGTTCTATGTTCTATGTTCTATGTTCTATGTATTGTCCTGATGAGTGCAAATCAAAAACGGTATAGCAAAATATATTTATATTTCAGCAGTATTCAAGTTCTGTAACTACCAAACCACCACATAAGTCTTAAAATGTGAAATGTTGTCATGTGAGTCTTTCAATTGGTTTCAAGGAAGCTAATTGTCCTTTTAAAAAAAGGTTTTGATCTCTACCAGGATTGTAACAACTATTAGGATTATAAAAGCATGCTTTTGTTTTCTTTATTATGTTAAATTCAGGTGGAAAGTATGAGTTAAGCCAAGGAAAAAGACAAAGTCTTCCACATGCGAATCCAGAGTGACAAACTGTCATGGATTCCAAGGTGCATCTTAGGAGCACTGAAACTTGGAAGTTAGCAGCAGGAACAGGCCATCAGCCCTTTGGACCTGCTCCACCATTCAAGATCATTGCAAAACTGGTCATGGTTTCAGCTTCACTTTCCTGTCATTCCCCATAACACTTAACTCCCTTGTCTCCTTAAAATGCAACTCACACAGCCTGGCATATAGTTAAAGACCAAACCTTCACAGTTTTCTGAGGGAAGAATTCCACAAACTAATCATGAGAAAGAAATCGTTTTCTATATCTCAATCTTTAAAGAAATATCTCTTCTTTTTAAAAATATGTGTTCCTGAGTTGTAATTGCTCCCAAAAGAGGAAACGCCATCCCAACATGCAGTCTATCATCTCTCCTCAGGATCTTACACATTTTAATAGGATCACCTCTCATTCTTATAAACTCTTTTATAAAGTAAAGGCCCAACCCACTTAACTTTTCTTCCAAAGTTGAAGATCTCATACCAAAAATGAAGTAGGTAAACCTTCTCTGAACAGCTTCAAATGCAATTTCCATTTTTCCTTTCCCAATCCTCTTCTATCTTTTTCTAAATAATGAGACCAATAGTTCACACTAATCTAGATGTGGTCTCACCAACTGCAGTTTAATGTTTTATAATAATATTTCATTCAGCTTGCAATAAGAGCAACATACAGGTTACCGTCCTGATCATATGCTGTACTTGCATACTAATGTTAACCATGAACCCAAAGACACTTTCCATCACTTTGCTGATAATTGAGAGTAGACTGATGGAGTAGTAATTGCCTTGCTGATGCTTCTGAAATCAATGAAATAGGAATTCACACATCACTATGTGGGAGAAATATCCATTCTATCAAGGGCAACTTTCTGAGAAAACGCTGCAGAGACTCTTGGGATGTTATGTTCCCAAGCCCCCTAATTTTGTTTTATTCTTTCACATGAGGGCATTGCTGGCTAGGCCAGCATTTTTTGCCCATCCCTAATCGCAGAGCACAGTTATAAGTCAACCACATTTTTGTGGGTCTGAAGTCACGGGGAGGTCAGAATTGCAGTTTCCTTCCCTAATTCAAATCAGTGAAAAAGATGGTTTTGTTTGTCCTGACAATGGATTCATGGTCATCATTAGACTTTAATTCCAGATATTTATTGAATTCAAATTCCATCATCTGCCATGGCAGGATTTGATATTAGGTCCCCAGATCATTGCCTGAGTCTCTGGGTTAATAGTCTAGTAATAATACCAGTGGGCCATGACATTCCACAGTGATCTACTGCACCCAGCTCTTAGCTGTTGGAAATGGGAGTCAATGAGGTTCTAAGTGTCTTCTAGCACTCAATGTGCCTGAGCTCCTTTCTAATGCTCTTGTCCCCCTCCTGGGAGGACTGTTCCTGACCCCCAGTTCCTCAGCACCAAGCAGATCACCTCGATTGCCTGCTCCACTGGACAGAGTATTGTTCACCAGGATGATGCAGCATACTCTGTCCAGACTATACTGGAGGGCTCCTCCAGACAGGTCCATGCAGTGGACCCACATTGTCGGCATTCTGAACATCTGTTCTACCAGGGCCTTTCAAAGCATAGGCAGATTTAAACCTGCTCTCCACATCAGTGAGGGGTTTGTGTAATGGAGTCATGAGCCATGGTTGCAGATGGATAGCTCTTGGTGCCCAGTAACCAGCCTGGTAAGGCCCCAAGACCCTCAATTCTGTAGTAGAATAGTGCTGGAAAAGCACAGCAGTTCAGACAGCATCCGAGGAGCAGGAAAATCGACGTTCCGGGCAAAAGCCCTTCATCAGGAATACCTCAAACACACCAGGACATAGAAGTCATGGTAACTCACAGGGTAATAGGCACGTACTTCCAGGAAGTGGTGATCATGCTTCGAGATCACCCGAACATGAATCACATGGATCCTCTTCCTGTTGATGAATGCTGCAGCTCTCTCAGTGCCATGTGTGGGCAGTTCGATGGCACCCTGCACCTGGGGGAACACAGCTACATTCCTGAGTATTACTGCCTGGGCAGCATTGACCTCACCAAAGGGGTAGTGGAATAAACCATTTGACCTTTTAAAGATGACATGGGGCACTGTCCTGATGGATTTATGGGAACACGATTGAGTGAACTCACACAGGTCACCTGCCACTCCCTGGAAGGAGCCAATAGCATAGAAGCTCAGCAAGACCTTCACAGATACTGGGAGAGCAACTTTCATATCCTATTTCAGCACCCAGCACAGTTCTGTCACAGAGTCCCAGCACAAACAGAGGCTGTGCCAGTACTGCCCCTCACTCATGCCTAGAGAATGGAGTCAGGGCCAAAAACCTTAGGAGCTAAATTGGAACAAAAGGAAGAAAAGTGTTCCTTAAATCTCAGGACAGATATTATTGGCAGATGAGGGCTGCATATACTCCTCCACACGTTGAGATGTACTGCACTCTGGTAATGAGGGACATGTTTCCATCATCCAGCCACATTCAGGCTCAGAATGTGCAGCAACTTGGTGAAGGTGCCATGCCAGCTGAGTGACCACCCAATGCCATGGAGAGGGAGTGTCTGCAGTGCTCCGAAACTTTTGACAAGTGTCTGGGATAGCAAGAGTTAACTCCTCACTGCATTCAATACAGATGTCATTATACTGACATGCCAGATGAGGAATTGTTGTTGTGTGACTCACATAGGAACTTTGGAAGGTGAATGAAGAATCATTTCCCCTTCTGCTGGCATATGCCACTGCTGTGAACTTCCACATCAACGTTCAAGTTGTAGGCAACATTGGCATGTAGTAAACAGCCTTTGACCAACTTCTGACTCCTAAGTCCCTCTCTCTGCATTGGATAGCAAATGGATGATAAAATAATTAGAATAATTTTAGCTGTGATTTACAAAATGTTATTTCACATACCTTTTGCTACAATGTCAGAACATCCAGCAAATACAAATGCTGTGCTTTCGCCAAACAAACTGACACTTACTCCACCCACCCCACATGCTGTTTCAACCATTTTCTGGTGGTATCTTCCATCAAGAGAATGAGAAATGCTGAGTCCGAACACCGTTCTTAATGGAGACCATCAGCATCGAGCCCCCCCGACCCCCTCTAAAGTCTCCATGTCCCTCTTACCTCTGTAAAGACCATGTCTTTGTATTTATCTGCATTTTTGATTGTGGACTTTAGTGGTTAAAGGCTTGTTTATGAGGCGAGGATTGTTGTACTTTCTAAAACCAAGTAACCTAATGCTCATTGTAAGTGCTGTTTACACAGCTGTGTGTTCAAACAGTGGAGGGAGGGTTTGCAGAGACACTGGAGTCAAGAGGTGTACACAAATGGAGCTTTAGCTGTCAACAAGTAGCTGATTGGTGTGTGGACTAGGGATGACTTCGCCATTCTGCCAACCAACAGCTAGGTGATTGGTCACAGATAGCTGAACAGTTTGGGGGTGTTGAATGCTTGAGCGAAGCAATCTGACCTCCTGAACAGAAGCTGTGTTCCTACTCTGCAGCTAAAAAGCATCTCAAGCCTGAAGATTTATTTCCCTTCATTAGTTACTGTAAGCTGTGACTTCATAATTAATAAGTCAAAAATTTTTATGAGTGTAAGCCAGTCACCCTGTGCCTCCTGCAATCAAATGGAAGTATCTGGAGAAGGAAGATCAAGAAACAGCGATCTGACCAATAGAAGAATCATCTCAGCAAAGCCTATGGACAGGGACATTGAGCTACCTTTCCAGTTCTTCTCAATGCTTATAACACCCATTTTTTTTGTGTCTTTCTGTATGTGTGTGCAGACAGGAAGTTTCATAAGTGGGCTAGCTTTTTAATTAATAGTTACTTGATGATGGCTTAGAATTGTTTGCCTGTCATTAAGATCTATTTATTGGCAACAAATAGTCTTTATTATTAAATATGAAACTTGGTCTGTGTTTCTGTCAACCTGAGTTGAAAAGTCATATAAATTAGAGAATTTTACATACTGTTTCAAAATCTTTAACTTTTGAAACAACTCTGACAGTGGGACTTGACTTCCAGCGTGTCACTTCTGTAAGGGCTAACATTTCTCTCTAACCTGCATATCCACCAATATCATTTATTGTATCTGTTGCTCCCGATGTGGTCTCCTCTACATTGGGGAGACTGGGCACTTCCTAGCAGACCGCTTTAGGGAACATCTGTGGGACACCCGCACCAATCAACCCCACCACCCTGTGGCCCAACATTTCAACTCCCCTTCCCACTCTGCCGAGGACATGGAGGTCCTGGACCTCCTTCACTGCCTGGAGGAAGAACGCCTCATCTTCCACCTCGGAACACTTTAACCCCAGGGCATCAATGTGGACTTCAACAGTTTCCTCATTTCCCCTTCCCCCACCTCACCCTAGTTCCAAACTTCCAGCTCAGCACTGTCCCCATGACTTGTCCGGACTTGTCTGGTTTCCAGCATCTGCAGTCATTGTTTTTACCTATTTCTCTCTAACCTGACAGCCCTGACCAATCCATCCCTCCAATGTAGAGACACACCACATTGACCCTTGCCCACAACTCCTCTCCCTGTCCCCTGAATTACACCTTAATGATGCCTATTCTGCTCCTGCATTCTCTCCAGTGGTGGCCTCAGTGATGGTCACTGCTACTCTCCCACCCCTCGCAGCCCATCATACCCTGTGATGGTGTTTCCTCATTTCTCCTCCACCCATTGTATTCCCCAGCACCCTCCATACCCCATCTTGACAGATGTATCTGCCTTCACCTATCTACCTCTTCTGGCAGAGATTCCCTACTACCCTTACAAGCCCACCATTAAAACCTCTTCAAAGATCAATTCACAAACCTCCAGACTGTTTCCACCCCTGACCTCTCGGTAACTTCGACAAACAGGCCAGGTCTTATCTGACCA
Source organism: Chiloscyllium plagiosum (assembly GCF_004010195.1). Lineage (NCBI taxonomy): Eukaryota > Metazoa > Chordata > Chondrichthyes > Orectolobiformes > Hemiscylliidae > Chiloscyllium > Chiloscyllium plagiosum. The sequence goes on along the minus strand of NC_057742.1, from coordinate 29,551,680 downwards.
GACCCCTGACTACTGTTTTTGCAGCTCCCTTTTTGACAGTATGTGATTCCCGTGACTGCTGCTATGGCACTGACTGCTGCCCACACCCTGGACTGTCCTGGGGTAGATCTCCTGGCCCCGAGTGTCCCAATTGGAAATCATTGACTGTGGCGAAGCCCTGAACTGTGGCCGTCACTGACAGCAGCATCCCCTTTGACTGGACTGAGACCTAGCCCCTGTCAGTTCCTGACAAGGCTATTGGGTTGAGTGAATGTGTAGTGTGTTTACCAGGTATGCAGCTGGTACCTGCTGTAGCTGTTAGACTGGCATCTCAGTGTGCCACACAGCATGGTGACCCCTGAACAGATCCCCAGTACCAAACAATGGCAAGCAGCTTTTCTCTGTGTCTTTGCTAATTAGCACCTCAAAAGGACATTACTGAGAATCTTTGATTCTGGCTGATGCTAACAGGAATGTTATGGCAAGGCAATACAAGGCTTGCATGGCATGAGCATGCAAGTAGGTGCTAATTATGTGAGCAGCCCTGAAATGCAGCCTGGTCTAATCCTTGAGCTGGATACCTGTCCAGGTGTAAATGCTTCCTTGCAACATCCTTTCACTGTTAGTTGCCAGTGAACCTGGCAAATCTGAGACTTTCGAGCAGTTAGCAATGCATCAGGGAGATGTTATTGTAATCATGATTGTTTGGCAATGACGTCAGTATCCATGAACAAGAAGGTGTATATGGCTGGAACCCATGAACCTGCCTTGAGATGGAGTTTCATCATGCACCCTATTGGAATAAATGATGAACTGAATCCGTCAGGTACCCACTTTGGTTTCTCAATGTCTAACGTGCTTGGCATGTTTGGTCAGACAGGAAGCTGAGTATTAATGATGTGAGTTATGCCATCACCTACATGTTTAACAAACAATAATCCCCTTGAAGTGATGATGTGCTGCTGCCTGATGAGAAATGTACCCCATTGCTTGTGAAAACCCTAACAGACTTCCCACTTTCAAGATTCCCACAAATCTTACTCAAGCCCACATCATCCAAACCCCTTCACAATTCTGCTGTTCATTTCTTTTCACTACTCTTGCTCTCTACATTGTGACACTTTGTGATGATTTCTGCAATCTCCCTGAAGCCAAACCCTGTTGGTTTCCAAATAACATACAACTACTTAGCTGTTAGTGAGAAATATCATCTGTCAGGGCAGATACCTCTTTAACTTTAGATATCTGACATTCATCAAAATAGGATTTAATTGTTACTGGACTGCTACTCATGAAACCTTCCATGGCTGTGATTTCTCTTACATTTTCAAAAGTCTGATTTAACTTTAGTGAATGAAACCAACAAAAACATTCCTTCTTCCCAAGTGAATTTAACAATTGTCTGATTGGATTTTGCCTTTACTGTCCTGAACTTTGATTGGTAAGCTTGAGGAACAAATTCATAGATGGTAAGTGCCACATTTTTAACGATGTCATGACCTGAAGATTGTGCCTCTTAAATACTAGAATGAACATTCATTGCTTTCTCAGTAAGATACTACACAACAGAAGAATCCACGTGACCTTTGAATCACTTCTTTAACAATTTTCTCAATTGACAGAAAATAGCATTCTACCCTATTTCTGTAGAAACAAAAGCAAGATTTTTTGGTTAAATCTAAATTCTGGATCAGACTTCCCCTTTCGTTTGAATTATAACACTAACCAAAATCTAAGCTTCTCTTTTTCCAGATCATGCTTTCTCATTAAAGTTTGAGTTCATATATTTCTTTCTCTCTCCTTATATCAAGATGCAACTGAATTCTAACCAATTCAAGCACCTTTCCACTTGGGTTAGTCTTTTTTTATAGACTTATAGAAACTTATAGAGTCATACAGCTTGGAAATAGACCCTTCATCCAACCAGTCCATGCCAAACATATTTCCAAACTAAACTAGTCCCACCTGCCTGCTCCTGGCCCATATCCCTCCAAACGTTTCCTATTCACGTACTTATCTAAGTGTCATTTAAGTGTTGTAACTGTGCCCACATCCACCATGTCCTCTTTTCTTCTTCAAAACCCAGATATTGTGTGATCACCTCGATTTGCTTTCTTTGTCCCAACTTTTAATTCTAATTTGAATGTTTCTGCAATTGCTAATAACCTACCCTTGGTGAACATGTGCAACTTGCTTGTGGATAAAGCTTACAAATCCAGCAAAGACATAGCAATTGAAAAAGTAATTTTGCTTTTCAATACCTAAAATAACATTCACTGCAATAACCTTAACCAGCATTATCCTCAGCTCGTCCCAGTACTCATAATTTTAGGGCTTTTGTGGATTATAATTTCTACAAAAGCCCTAAAATTATGTTAATGTCACTGACCAGACTGCCAAATTTATAGTTATGATCCCAAATGAGATCATCATATTGTATTATGATCCTGGAGGGTACCATCAAAGTATGCTATGGTCTGGCTACAGAACAGTAATCTTTGATTTATAAAGTAGACAAAAGTTGAGATCCAGGGGGCATGCTAAGAGACTAAGGCCACAATATTCCACAGTTTTGAACAAACAACAATACTTCACTCTGTAAGTTAGAACAATAATATTATCCACTGTCAATGCATAACATATGTTTAACACTCAGAATTAAACTGTGATAAAAATGAGTAATGTGTTATAGAGCATAATCCCAGATCATCTATTGACTGTAAGTAAAAATTCATTCTATGTGATTTTTAGCAAAATAGGACAGAACAAAAAAGTGACTGAGAATGTGGAAATAAAGAAAAAAAAGCTTAGATTTATTGTCATGTGTACAAAAGAACAGGTGGACAGTGAAAAGTGCACAATGTTGTCAACACAGGCATTTTGGGTACAAAGTAGCTAAAATGGAGAAAATCAGGAAAAAAAGTTACATTACATTACAGATATGCATAGAATAGGTTGACATTAGGAAAATGAAAAATAAAATTAAAAAGATAGACATTGCAGCCTCTCCATAGGGGCTTTGACATGGCCTGACCAGGTGCAATTGCTTCCCAACCAATAGCCATCTTCACCCCATGCCACTGGGCGTCTCTGGTCTGCTCAGGGCCCAATAACAGCTATTGCTGCTCCAGGTTGCTGACCAACCCACACTGCTCCAGGCTGCTGACCAACCTGCACTGCTCCAGGCTGCTGACCAACCCGCACTGCTCCAGGCTGCTGACCAACCCGCACTGCTCCAGGCTGCTGACCAACCCGCACTGCTCCAGGCTACTGACCAACCCACACCGCTCCAGGCTACTGACCAACCCGCACTGCTCCAGGCTACTGACCAACCCACACTGCTCCAGGCTACTGACCAACCCGCACTGCTCCAGGCTACTGACCAACCCGCACTGCTTCAGGCTGCTGACCAACCCGCACTGCTCCAGACTACTGACCAACCCGCACTGCTCCAGGCTACTGACCAACCCACACCGCTCCAGGCTACTGACCAACCCGCACTGCTCCAGGCTACTGACCAACCCACACCGCTCCAGGCTACTGACCAACCCGCACTGCTCCAGGCTGCTGACCACCCGCACTGCTCCAGGCTGCTGACCAACCCGCACTGCTCCAGACTGCTGACCAACCCGCACTGCTCCAGGCTGCTGACCAACCCGCACTGCTCCAGGCTACTGACCAACCCGCACTGTTCCAGGCTGCTGACCAACCCGCACTGTTCCAGGCTGCTGACCAACCCGCACTGCTCCAGGCTACTGACCAACCCACACCGCTCCAGGCTACTGACCAACTCGCACTGCTCCAGGCTGCTGGCAGAAGTAGAGAAGACAGAAAAGAAGAAAAGATGCAAGAATGAACAGAAAAGAGTGAAGAAAAAGGAAGGGAGGGAGCAGTTGAGCTCAGGCTGGAGCATCCTACACTGCTGCCATCTTGCTGCATTCTGAGCAATGCAACTCAGTGACAGTCTGAAAGGCCAGTGTGGAAAGGACAGTCTGGATTGTCAGACCTGGCAGGAGCCAAGGGAGCTTCAAATTTGAGCACTTCAATGAGAGAAGTTCACTGCAAACTGAAATCTGATCTCCTGTGAATTATCTCAGACTACAGGTTGTCCTGGTATAACACGCGCTTCATCAACATAAATTGGCTATAATGTGATTGATGAAATGTGGATGTTGTTTGGATAATGCAAGCTTTCTACTGAACAGGTATAATAATTTTATATAGCAATCTTCTACAGCACGATTTTCTATAGCGGTTTTCTATAGCACGCAGTTACAGAGGAACGCAACTGCCATGTTATATCGGAATAACTTGTATAAAAATGATGGCAGAAAAGACAGTAAAGTGGGAAAGAGACATGTTAATTAATGCAAAATACTGTACATGTCAGAGATCTGAAAAAAAAACCGATAAGTGGTAAAGCAACACAGGAGGTCTGACAGGGTATGTTGAGAGAGAAATAGAGTTAGTGTTCTGAGTCCAATGATTTTCTTTCCCTTCAAGAATATACAAGAAGCAAGTTTAAACTCCAATCTGCGTGGCTAGTAGGTGAAGGTGTGTTCTGAGAGGACCATAACCAAGGAACACCCAGTCTGCTCTGTGCTGCAGGTAAAAAAAAGGGAAGTCTCTCACTCTCTCTATTTGTTAGAGGCCATAAAGCAAATGAAACAAGAGTCAGAAGGAAACAGGAGAAATCCCTTTTGGGTTAAGCCACAGATCAACCATGATCTTATTGAGTGACAGAACAGGATCAAACAGTTGAATGGCCTACTCCTCATAGATAGGCATAGAAAACCTATAGTGTGGACACAGGCCATTTGGCCCATCCAGTCCACAATGACTCCCTGAAGAGCACCCTACCCAGACCTACCCACCTACCCTAACCCTGTTACTCTGCCTAATCCTCATAACCTGCACCGTGGGAGGAAACCAGAGCCCCGGAGGAAACTCATGCGGACGTGGGGAGAATGTGCAAAATCCATACAGACTGTCACCCAATGGTGAGATTGAACCCGGGTCCCTGGCACTGTGAGGCAACAGTGCTAACCACCGAGCCACCATGCTACCTTACTCCTGTTCCCATGTTCCTTTATTCCTTGAATGTGTTGGATTATTATTTCTTCTTGTGGTTAGTAACTAATAAACTTTCTCTTTCATTAACAAAAATGCCTGATTAAGTTGGAAAGCAAAACCATTTGGTCTAAGAACAAAGCAAGCAATAGTTTCTTTCTAAATTAACCTTGTTACCACTGACCAAGGGTGTGGATGAATAAAGAAAGGGCAGTAGTTAATTCCTCCTCATCTATAATCTTGGTAATTTGGATATTCTGCCCAGTACTGTAATAAATTCAGAAACATTGTCCAGCAATTGGTTGGAACAAATTGGAAGAGGTGGTGGGGGCTCATCCAAGATTTAAAGCGACAGACCAAACAAACAATTTAGAATGGGTAAATGCTCACTTTGATACAACATTTATTTTAACAGCTGTAAAAGGTTTGCTTGAATTTGCATACATACAGTGCAGAAATATCCACATCTGATATTCACACTATTCTAGCAGAGGATTAACTATGTTTCCCATAGTTAAAAGATTTAGTGAGGATTGGAATTTCATGAAAGCCAGAAACCTCAAAATTCTTTTATCAAGGAGGCCAAAGGTTTACATTGTATGACATTAAAGATGATGGAACAGAAAGAGTAGTGGTAGAGAGGTGAAAAATGGAGTGTCAGAAATAAGTGTTTCATGACAAAGAGAAGGACAGAAAGAAGGGGAAGGAAACAGAAAGGAACAGGGAAACGGGAAAGGGATGGAGAGGGAGAAGGCTTTAGCAGCTTATTTTTAATCAGTAGAGCGGAGCTACTGGCAGAAGCCACTCAAGAAAACGTTGGTGAAATAATTGTCCTTCCAGAGAATTATAGACTCCATACCATTCCCAATAATATTAAACCGAGAGAAAATGATAGTAACTAGGTCTAAATTGGCTGATGATTCTGAACTGATCCACAAAGTTTTGCTTGATTTCCTTCCCCAGTCACCTCCAAACTGACTGGAGAGAAGAGAGTCAGAGAGTGCACTCGGAACCTGAGGTGCCAAGGGAGAGAGGGAGATATTGGGAACCCTCTTTAGTATAGCAGTGGTGGTACAAAGAACCTTGTGTATTTTAACTGCTGAGAGATAGGGTAAGGCAGGCTAACTACTGGAGACTATGGTTATGCCTTTGGCATTTATCAGGGCACACTCCTAGCTACGATTACCTATTAGTGGCATGCAATGTCTTCTGAGTCTGTTTAGTTTCCAGAACATTCCCAAGTCCTGACTATCAAATTGTATTCAATGCTGTAGGACTTCACTGAGCCAACTACACAAACCTGTGTCACTCTGTAGCCTTCAGCAGCACAGCTATAGCAGTTTCATTGCCTAACATGGAACCTCTGTCCCCTTCTCCAACAGCAAAGCTGCTGCTAACCACCACCTCAACTTCCCTGAGCCCAGATCACTCTCCGTGGTAACCGGAACTGAATTGTGTCCTTCAAACTCCTTTTCAGTGACTCAAATTGTCCTGAGAAACCTATTGAAAAACTTGCAATTAGCCTCTCATCTATTGCTGGACTGAATTGAGTGGTGCTACCTAGTAATGTTTGGAATGGCCTGTTCTCTGAATGTTCTTGGATATAGAATGCTGGCTTGCTTAGTACAAAATAAAATGCAGCTAGAGGACTTCATTGTAAATGCCAGGGTAATTACCTGTTCTAATTATCATTTGATGTACCTATAAATTGCTCCTAAACAATATTGTTGGGGGAATTAAAAGATCAATAAACCTCTAAAGTACTTATTTATTGATCAAAAGATCAATAAATAAGTACTTTAGAGTTCTGATTCACCATCGTACAGTTATAAAGTCGTAGAGATATACAGCAGAGAAACAAACCCTTCAGTCAAACCCATCCATGCCAACCAAATATGCCAACCTAATCTAGTCTCATTTGCCAGCACTTGGGCCATATCCTTCTAAACCTTCCTATTCACATACCCATCCAGATGCCTTTTAAATGTTATAATTGTACCAGCTCCACCACCTCCTCTGGCAGCTCATTCCATGCATGCATCACCCTCTATGCGGAAAAGTTGCCCCTTAGGTCCCTTTTTAAACCTTACCCCTTTCACCTTAAACTTACATCCTCTAAATTTGGACTCCACTATCCTTGGAAAAAGACCTTAGCTCTTCAACCTATCCATGCCCTTCATGATCTTATAAACCTTTATAAGGTCAGTCCTCTCAGCCTCTGAGGTTCCGGGGAAAATAGCCCCAGCCTATTCAGCCTCTTCCTGTAACTCAAACCCTCCAACCCCACCATCATCCTTCTAAATCTTTTCTGAACGTTTTCAAGTTTGAAAACATCCTTAAACGCAGTATTCGAGTGACAATGGCAAATAGTTCACTCAGCCATTGAATATGTAATATTCTTGTGGATTGCTCGAGTCCTATGAGTTCAAAACAGTAATTAGAATCTGATAGATCTGTTCAGTTTTCAGCAAAGGTATCTCATGAGTGAGTGTTGAGCTGGAATTAACATCTTAATGGATGAGCGAGGGGATTTCACTTATTTCCGTTTCATTGAGCCCATTTGAAAACTAGGGACCTAATGCTCAGAATAGTGGAGTGAACAAACTAACAGCACAATTAGCATTTCATTGGAACTCACTGTCTGTTTGCGCATGCAGTTTTTTGCCCTGCTTAGATTAAAGCGCAGAGGAAAATGTAGCCTTACTTATCAACAGGAAGCCCTCTCAAATATACTGTTCAATAATCAAAAATTGTCACATTAAAGCCTCATTTAGTTTCTACTTTTGATCTATTGCTAATGTAGGATGATGAAGACTGGTGAGTTGATTGTGTCAAAAACTACACCAAGGAAAGTGCACAAATGTGAAAATCCCTTCAGATTACATTAAGACAAATAATAATAATTATTATAGGTAGAAGGAAAAAATGCTGCAAATACTGAGTAGATAGTTAGAATCCATGGAGAGACAAGCAGAGTTAACATTTCGAACTAATGACCTTTCATCAGAATTGATTTTGCCTATTGAGAGGCCTCAATACTCAACCCATACAGAAATCTGTTTATTTTAATACAGCCACTTTCTTTGATGCTGGTGCAGAGATTAATTCATCAATGCCTTATGCAGTCACACCAATCAATCTCAACTTCTGTACTTTCCTTGAATCCCACAATTTTAGATGATGAAGATCAACTGGATACCATAAGGAAAATGAGCAAAAACCCAGTAAGTTAGGATTGAAGTTTATATTTGAAGCATTTTTGCAAAGAAACATTGCCTGTTTAAGAAACACACTACCCGACTGCAAACAGATGGATGACAAACCCCTATGATAATGGCAGTGAAAGGAATAACCTCAAAACCTTACTATTTGAAAAGCTGGTCTAGGGCAATGTTGTGGAAAGGAAACTGTGTGAGACTTTTCACTCTATCTTCTTTTAGATCTCCAGAGAAATCCTGTACAATTGCTGCTTTGTCTTAGAGAAGAACTAATTTTGTTCCTTTCACATTACTAAGAAGTATATAAATGGTAATTTAGCTGAGCTTATAGTAAGGACTAATTCTTTTCCTTTCACTTAACAAAGAAGTATATAAATGGTAATTTAGCTGAGCTTATAGTGAGGCCAAGTTGCCATGAAAGACATTAGATGACAAAATGTGGCACATAAATAGATACAAAACAGAACAACTTTGAGTGAACAAAAACAGATTTATTTTCAAATTAGCAAAGTTCACAAAAAAAATGCAGACTCACATATTAGAATTCATCAGGGTGATTTAAGACTAGATTCAGGTAGAATTCTCTGAAATGCATTGAAATGACTGCAGTGAATAATATGTAGAATCATTTTTGTAACAAAGCACCTCTTGACAAACAACCCATCTTGGCAAATAGAGAAAGGATACTGCCTCTTTGACCTAGCCACCACAACACAAAAGCACCTCTCACAGAGTGAAGAATGCCCAAAAATAGTTTTAATGACTTCTGACTGTGGCAGCTGAGACATTCTTTTCAACAAGGGTCAAAAAGGCTACAGACATCTCAGTGCAATTAGTGATGTCTGACTGGGAAGCAGGCAGTGTCTTCCTAACTCTCAGAATGTGGTAAAAAATAGTGATAGCCACAGACCATAACTACCCGACTGCACAGTGTTTGGCAAGCATGATTGTTAGCACATTTTTAAAAATGCACTGAAATAGTTGGGATTTTCAGCTGCTTTGTTAGATCTGTCATTTTTTCCTACACTTTTCACGCGTTAATCACACAAACTGTTATAGTCTTAGTATCAATGGCGTCATTAACTTTGTTTGTTTTGCTTGAGTCCTGTTGTCATGGTGAAAAGGATCTTGTAAGATATCTTTCCAACCTTTATCACATATTGTCATAGATTTTTGACTCTGTGCAATAGTGCAAAATGGGTGCAAATCAGAGAGAGAGCTGTTTGTGTGAAAACATTACTATCTCACCTCCAAATTAAACTGTAACTCCAACTGGAGCAAATTTGTTCCTAACAGTTAAAAGCCAGGCTAAAAATTAAAGTTTGAATTTTCACCTTGGCATAAACAGTTTCTGAATTTGAGCATAAGAAAATAGAAATGAGAAATGAGAAAGGGTCATTTTATCTAAATCTTTCCACGAGCTGTACAATACATGGGTTTTACCCAACCCACTTACACTATGAGAAAAGAATTTGCAGAGTCTGCCAAAGCGATGTTTAGAGCATCCACAATATTTATTTAACCTTACATAGTATATCATTAACCAGATATCTACCCCAGCACCACATTTTCCATTGTGCTGCAACTCAGAAACTTACTTACCGTGTGGAAACAGGCCCTTCGGCCCAACAAGTCCACACCAACCCTCCGAAGAGCAACCCACCCAGACCCATTCCCCCTACATTTACCCCTTCACCTAACAGCACTATGGGCAATTTAGCATGGCAAATTCACCTAACCTGCACATTTTTGGGCTTTGGGTAGAAACCAAAGCACCCAGAGGGTGCTCATGCAGACACGGGGAGAATGTGCAAACTCTACACAGACAGTTGCCTGAGGCGGGAATTGAACCCAGGTCTCCGGTGCTGTGAGGCAGCAGTGCTAACCACTGTGTCACCGTGCCACCCACTATTTCACATGGAATTCAACTACCTCTATCTGCGCTTGCAGCACAGAAAGACTTGAACCATATTCTCCATATACACCAATCACAACCACAGCATCATAACCAAACTGATGATCCATTTGAGGAAGGGCAAGCAACAGAACCATAATCCACATTGATGGCATTAACATTTTGGCCATTTTCTCTTTGCTGTAATCTTTGTTGGAATAGTAAATGAATGACATGATTACTCATTGATATCTGACAACATTTAAAAAAAAGCTATACTCTTGCTTGCTAATCTGGTTAGTTGGACGTGTGGGAGGATTGTAAGTATTATTATTGCCCGTCATAATGGCCATCAGTGTAGAATTAGCCATGCTGCAAACTGACCCTACAGTAACCACACATCAAAGTGAAAAGAAAACAAATGTTTAAAAAGAATTCTCTGAGCTTCTGAGAACCAAAGTAAAAGACTATGATGAGATAGTTAAATAATGTATCTTGACAAGATTGAATGAGAAACAATAGAATTGCAGAGATGGCTAATATTAATATTGCCTAACAACACAGGAAATGTTTTATTATCCAGCACTTATATGTGTCAGTTGATCAAATATTCTGGGAAATCAAGAGGTCCACATAATCAATGCAAAAGCACACACAAAGCAATTGAAACATTATGCACAAGGTGTACACATCACTGTTATAGTTTATGTACAACATAAATCACGAATGCAATAATTCAACTTTGCCTTAAATAAAAGTTCCCGGTATAGAACCTTTTCACTCGCACCATCAATTGACTATTCAGACATTGTAGTATTTGAGGAGAAATTGAATCAAAATTGAATCAACTGTTGATATTTCATGTGGCTATTTGATTGAACAACAAGTATGTTTACATTGAGGTAATTAAATTTAAAAACTATAATAAATTAACAGAATAGTACCTTAAACTTCACAGTCTTTGAGGTAAAATAGTTTTGCCTGTTTATTAAAAGTGCCAGTTCACAAGTTGCCAGTTAAAACAAAGTTTGCTGTACTTAAAATGTCATAAAATTACTGTTTAAAATTATCATGAAGAATGGGTGTGTCGGAAGCTGGCATTAGAGTCCAGGCGAGCTGCTTTCTGACCACATTTTCCTGCCGCAGAGAAATCTGTTCCTACACCTGGGCCAGGAGACTGGCTCGGCTCTGTTCCTCCATCCTCTATAACCACATCCTCTAAAGTAATCTTCAATACCCCTGACTTAACCTTCTAACTCCAATCTAGTTCACTTTTGAGCCTTCTACTTTCTATACTGAAATATTGCCCACTTCTGTCAATTTCTCAATGCTACAGCTGTTAAAGACTTTGTGTCCTTTCCAGCTATATATTCAACTTTTCCAGATACCTCTTTGATGTCTTCCCAACTGCTTCCTATGTAAGCAATGACTCATATAGAATTCTACTGCATACATCCTATCCATCGTTGTCTCGGTTACTTTACGTACTTGTGTTTGCCAGCATCCATTGGTTCCCTTTCTTCGGCACGTTGACTTCAAAATTGTTGACTCCTCTCTAAAACCCTTAATGGATGAGGAAATCCCAGTGTCTCTTTAATGCTAAACTCCTTTAGCCCTATGTCTCTCTTGTTCCAACCCTTCCTCCTTTCTCCCTCCTTTATCTCTATACTCCTCCCCCTTGATGTCAACTTGAGAAGTGCCTTACAAAATTTTATGATGAAGCTGCCAGACAAATTTACGTTGTTCCCAAAGCTGTGTTAAATAGGAAAATAATCATCAGCTTAGGCAGGTAAATAAAGGTCTGTTTGTAAGACTCACATAACAGACAGCGGAACCAGCATGCTGTACACAGAGTTAAGTGATCCTACTTACAATAGGTCAGATCTAAGCTCTGAAATCCTGTCACATCCAATCATGATTAATCCATCGATGCAGGAGGGTCCAAATATATCCCCATTGTCAAGAATGGGGGAACCCCACACACCAGTGTAAAATGCAAGGCTGAAGCATTTACATTTATCTTATACAGAAGTGCCGAGTGGATGATTCATCTTGTCCTCCTCTGAGATTCTCAGCATCACTGATGCTAGTCTTCAACCAATTCAATCCAGAAATGGTTTATGACACTGGATACAGCAAAGGCTATGGCCCAAACAACCTCTCAGCAACGGCATTTATGCTGCAGAACGAGTTGTACCCCTAGCCAAACTGTTCCAATACAGCTACAATATTGGCATCCATCCAACAATGTGGAAATGTTTTCAGGTATGTCTTGTGTATAATAAAGAAGGACACATCCAACCCAAATGTCTCTCCATCAGTCACCTCTCAATCACCAGAAAAACGATGCATGGGATGGACAGCAATACTTTTAAACAATACTTGCAAAGGAATGACTTGCTCATTGACACACAGTCTGGATTTCACTGAGGCCACTCCTCTCCTGACCTCATTACAGAACTATTCCAAAATAATCAGAAGAGTTGAACTGCAGAGATGAGGTGGGAGTGACTGAACTTGACATCAAGGTAGCATTTGACCGAGTGTAGCAATAAGGAGCCCTAGCAAATCTAGCGTCATTGCATAACAGCGGAACACTCTCCATCGGTTGAATCATACTTAACACAAAAGATAATGATTGTGGCAGTCGGCTGTCAGTCATCTCAGTCCCAGAACATATGTGCAGAAGTATCTCAGGGGAGTGCCCTAAACTTAAATAGCTACAGCTGCCCCATCAATGATCTTCCTTCCACCATAAGCAGAAATATGCGAATGTTCACAGTTAACCGTTCATTTACAGTGCCTCAAAAACTGACGCTGTCTATTTCCATATTTGTCAGGCTCGGTCTGCTAACTGGAAAGTAACATTCATGTCACACAAGTTCCAGACAATGACTATCTACAATGAAAGCAAATCTACTCATCTCCCTTTTATATTCAATGTCATTAACATTGAGGAATCCCTCATTTTCGGTATTCTGGAGTTAACTATTGATTAGAAAGTGAACTCGACTCACCATATAAATAGCATGGTCACAAGAGAAAGTCATGGGAAGTAACTCACCTCCTGACTCCTTGAAATATATTCACATCTTCAAGGCACAAGTCAGGACGGTGATGGAATACTCTCCACTTGCTTGACTGAGACCAGCTCCAACAGCAATCTCGAAGCTCAACACCATCCAAGATAAAACAATCTGCTTCATTGATACCCAGTCTTACACAATTAAACATTCACTCCCTCCATTACCATTACACAACATTCATAGTGAATACAATATGTTCTGCTGCAACGTGCCAATGCTCTTTCAACAACACCTCCCCCCAATCCATGACATTTACCACCTGGAAGGGCAAGGACAGCATGTACATAAGAATACCACAACCTGCAGGTTCTCCCTCAAAACAAACATCATCCTGTCCTGGAACTATATCACCATGCCTTCACAGTCACTGGATTGAAATCCTTGGTCTCCACTCCTAACTTGGATACCTGTGCCAAGAACAAAAAACAAACAAAGAATAAAGAACAATACAACACAGGAACATGCCTTTGGCCTCCAAGCTTCTGTCAACACATTCTTCCCTTCCATACTAAAGTTGTCTTCACTTACAAGATCCATATCCCTCTATTCCTTTCCCATCCATGTATTCATCCAGATGCCTCTTGAATGCTGCTATTGCATTTGCTTCCACCCCTTCCTCTGGCAGTGCATTCCAGGCACTCACCACCCTTTGTGTGAAAAACTTGCTTCACGCATCTCTTTTAACTCCCTCCACCACCGCTCACCACCCCCCGCCCCCCCCCACGCCTTAAAACTGTGTCCCCAAATAATTGACCCCTCCAAAAAGGGGAAAAACACCTCATACTTTCCACTCTATCCATGCCATTCGCAATCTTATAAACTTCTATCAGATTGCCCCTCAACCTCCTGCGTTCAGTGAAAATAAACCAAATCTATCCAATCTCTCTTCATCGCTAAAATCCTCCATACCAGGCAACATCCTGGTAAGCCTTTCCTGTACCCTCTCCAAAGCATCCACATCCTTCTGGTAGTGTGGAGACTAGAACTGTACGCAATACAAAACTGTAGTTCAAGAAATAAATTCATCTCTACTTTCTGAAGAGGAATTGAAAATGGACTACAAATTCTGGCATTGCCAGGGATTCTCACATCCCAAACATTTTTTTTTAAAAACTTAATTTCCTCCACAACAGAGCATTTACTGTTGGATAAGATAATCATTCTGAAGGGGTTAATCTTCATGTTACATTCACTCAACTTATTCTACTGATTTAAAAATCATACATCAGGTTATAGTCTAAAAGGTTTATTTGGAAGTACAAGCTTTTGGAGTGCTGCTCCTTTGTTAGGGAGCTAGTGGGGCAAGATCATAGGACAATTTATAGTATTTTAAACTAAGTTTATAGTAAAAGATCAAAGTGCCGTACAACTGATGCAGAGTATTGAACAAACTTAGATTGCTGTTAAGTATTTAATCATTTAGTATGGGGATGCAGGTTTCTACTGATGTCACATACTAGTCTGAGTGGAGACAAGGAGCTCTGCTTTAGCTTTCAGATGGATCAAATATATTTGTGCCATTGCTCTAAGTAACTTTTGCCTGACCAAATGTAGTGTACTTGTTGCTATTCTATAATAAAACATCTTATAATCTAAGAACAATGCCCCTTCTGGTTGGTGGTCTGCCAACTCCCACTAAACACTAGATAAGACCAAGACAAAAAAAGATTAGTGACACTAAGTTACTTCAAACAACCCTCACCTGGTACCACATAACTGGTAGAGATGACAAATATCATGACATACCAGTCGTGTTCATCTGGGAAAATATCACGCAATCTTTTGTCAAATATGGCACTGGCATCATCAAATCTTCGTTAGCTGCAGTTGCATAACAACAACGTCATGTGTCATACATGTCAATATTTCGTGGTTGTAACTATATTTCCTGCATTAATACCTCAGTTCCATTCACACTTTCATATCTCTGGGTGCTGCACTTAAAGGAAGCATTGACATACTGACTGAACCGTAGCACCAGCTCTACATATTAAAGTACTGTGTGTGAAATAACACCATGAAGACTGATATCCCGTCATCAAAACCCCTTTATTTACACATGCATAGTCCATGATACTGACCCAGCTAGCTCAGAACCAGCTCTTGGAGTGAACAGAACGTCTGACACTCCTGTTTATTTTTTTTTTCCTTTTTTTTTTCCTTTTTTTTTAACCCCTACACTACCGCCTAACTGCGGTAGTGCTTATTTTACCCCAGCACCCATGGTGTGTGTGTATAGGTGTGAGACACAGTGAAAGACACAAAGTGCACGAATCTTTATTCAAATTCCACCACCAGGAAGATAGGAAAACACCCTGGTGGCCAGTGACAAACACTGCCCTTCACATCAAAGGGCAGTGCTGTGTGATCAAAAACAGTGAAGGGGAGGGTAGGGACTAAATCAAAATAGAGTTGGAGGGAGACACTCCTGTTTATAACTGTCAGCCGGAGCTCCCTGATTGGACTAGATTAATAGCCCCAATCAGGGAATTCATATTCTATGAGGTCCACCTGAATGACCTTGTTTCAAACATTACAGTATGAGTCTCATTCACAAATACTCATTGAAATTAATAAATGGAAAATGGTGAATGGCACAGATGTGATTTTTATATGAATAAAGATGACTCAAATTCAGAAAGTTGACATTATGATGTTTAACCTCAGGTCACCATGCTTGAATCCATTCAGACTGATGGAATATAAGCCTAATGTCCATTCCAAGTAGAGGTACACAGAAGATAATGTTGTTCTTTACAGTGTTACCTTGTCTCAGCTGCTGACAATCTTTCCTGAGACAAAAATCCCTAGTTTGAAGTTCCAGTTCAAAAATTGAGCTTAATGTAGGTCAAAACCTGGTTGACGTGACCCAGTGAAAGCTGCATTGAAGGTTCTGATATTTGCATGAGATTTTTAAATGGACATAAACGTCAAAGCTGATAGATAACCTATTATTTTGTCTCATTCCCTGCTTGTAATTTCAAAATGTGTATCCTTGAATTCTAGCCAATCCCTTTCCTTTACTTAATAAGCAACAGGAACTTTATATTTCTCAGGCTTTCAAATTGTAAATCAGTTTCATTTTAAGACTGAAACAGACAAAAGCAGAAACTGCTGGAGAAGCTCAGCAGATCTGGCAGCATCTGTCAAGAAAAAAAGCAAGAGTTAATTTTTCAAGGCCAGTGACCCTTCTTCAGAACTTAAAGTGCAGGCATGTAGAACTTCAGGTCAGGCCATCACCCTATTGAATGGTGGAGTAGATTCGAGGGGCTGAATAGCCTTCTCCTGATTAGATTAGATTACATTACAGTGTGGAAACAGGCCCTTCGGCCCAACAAGTCCACACCCACCCGCCGAAGCGCAACCCACCCATACACCTACATTTACCCCTTACCTAACACTACGGGCAATTTAGCATAGCCAATTCATCTGACCTGCACATCTTTGGACGGTGGGAGGAAACCGGAGCACCCGGAGGAAACCCACGCAGACACAGGGAGAATGTGCAAACTCCACACAGACAGTCGCCTGAGTTGGGAATTGAACCCGGGTCTCCGGCGCTGTGAGGCAGCAGTGCTAACCACTGTGCCACCGTGCTCCTGTTCCTATTTCTTATGGTTATGGTCGTAAGAACTTCTAGGGTAGGGAGTTCCAAAGATTTGCCACTTTCTGAGTGAAAAAAAGTCCTCCTCTCCAAAATGGACTGCCCCTATTCTGCAACTGTGTCCTCTGGTTTTATATTTTAGCTAAGAGCAATATTCTTCCTTCATCTACCCTGTTGAACCCTGGAAGAATTTTGTATCTTTGAATGAGATAGTGTCTCATTTTTCTAAATCCCAGGTAATAATGCCTATCTAATCTTTCCTTATAGGTCAGTTCTCCATCACAGGGAATTAGTTGGTGAACCTTTCTTGAATTTCCTGTATGGCAAGTATACCTTTCCAAAGGTAAGGAGATCAAAACCGAACATAATCTTTGCCTGTGAACCTCATCATCTGTGTTGTATGTGAGTGTTACTGTGGTTTCAGTTCAGCTCCTCAGTCATTACACACTGTCTAGAGTTCTTTAGACTTGTGCCATAAAGCATTAGCCTGACAGGAGATGATGCAGACACTGCTGTATTAGAAGTGTACAGCAATAGAGGTGAAATTAATGATGGGGTAATGGAGTGGGGTGTGATTCAGGAGATCCTGTGACAGAATAGGCCGAATCCTACTTCTGGGTGAGAAGCTCCAACTTTCAGCCCCATTCCTGGAGTTAATTACCTCATAATGTGGCTAAACAAGATAAGTGTAAGCTCTAAATTCTTCCAACACATGCCAATGGCAGGCAGCCAAATCAGGACAGATTCCTGGCTAGCCATTGAATGGAAAGAAATTGGAGCCTCGACACCATTATGCACAGCTTCAGGCTACTACAAGTATGTAAAAACTTAAATTACCACAGAAACTTGGACTTCCTGAGTGAACTGTAACACTACTGCCATGAAGACCAAATGCCTTTCACTGCAAGTCATGTGTGAACTAGAGGAGGCATCTGCTTGGACTGTTTCCCTCCATTTTCAGTGTATAGGGCCTTTACCATCGTGACCCCAGCCCTCTCACCTCCTGGCACCTTTCACCATGCTGTCCAAGGAAGTTGCCATAAGATGGGCGGACAGTAAAGGAAACATCCAGGAAGTCAGACCACACTCCATTCTCTCTCCATTGGCTGAAGGGGAAGCAATGTCTTGTGTGCTCTTTCAGGTATCTGCATGTGTTGTATCAGGAATAACTGGACCATGATGAAAAGTACAAACCTAAACTGATCCTCCATGTGTCTAGTATAGGGACACAGAAACCAACTCTTGTACTCTAAGTGTATTGTTGTACTCCTAGTGGACATCTTCCATGTTTACCAACTACCACAGGGCAG
Organism: Chiloscyllium plagiosum; assembly: GCF_004010195.1. Lineage (NCBI taxonomy): Eukaryota > Metazoa > Chordata > Chondrichthyes > Orectolobiformes > Hemiscylliidae > Chiloscyllium > Chiloscyllium plagiosum. The sequence goes on along the minus strand of NC_057742.1, from coordinate 29,533,519 downwards.
CACAGTGGCTCAGTGGTTAGCACCACTGTCTAACTCCCCCAGTGACTTGGGTTTCAATTCCAGTCTTGTATAACTGCCTGTATGGAGTTTTCACATTCTCCTTGTGTCAGCATGGGTTTCCTCAGGTGCTCTGGTTTCCTCCCACAACCCAAAATGTGCAGGTCAGGTGGATTGGCCATGCTAAACTTCCCATAGAGTCCAGCGATGTGTAGGCTAGGTGAACTCGTCATGGGAAATGCCAAGTTACAGGGTAGGGGATGGGTGTGGTTGGGATGCTCTTCGGAGGGTCGGTCCATACTCAATGGGCTGAATGGCCTGCTTCCACACTGTAGGGATTCTATCCCAACAACAACGTGATTGCTTTGACAAAGAAACACCAACTTGTTTAGTCGTGTGAAAAACCCATGGTATCCTTTTAATCTGTGTATCTGCGCCATATGTATGGTGATCCTATATCTTACTATTAAAATAATGTTTCCATTGCCACCATAAAGTGTATAGTATTGGTTCTGTAAACCATCAGAGCTGAAATCTACCTCCTTATTCAACATTGAATCAATCACCCCATTGTGATTAGTGTTGAGCTCAACTAACTAATCATTCTCCAATTCCTCCCATTTCTGTATATTTCCTCTACGTGCTCCGCCCCCCCCCCCCCACCCCACCTGCTTTTGTTTATATATTTATTTTATATTTGCTTATATTGCGCTTAATGTAAAAATATAAAGAATTCTTCAGGGAATGGTGGCATCAAAACCCTGTCGCCAACTAGACTGTGGATTCAGGCTTGTACAACTCCATCTGCTCCACCCCAGTGTTTTTACTTTGTTCTGGCAGTTTCAAGTCTTCAGTTCAGTCCTTACTTTTTATTTCTCACCAGAAATCTGTTATTTGTATATTACCCTTCAGCTTGTTAATGTAAAAATGAATTTATTCATGTTACACTTTCCTGACATATATACCAAAATCTGTCTCGTTGTCTGCTATCAATTTTGGTTGTGAGTAAATAGATTTGTCAAAACATTTGGCGTCCATGAATTTAATTGTTAGCCTTGAGAACCGAGACACATAATGGAAAAATAATCAAAATCTGTAAATTGGCATCTGTAGCGAGCACAACACCATTTATCTCTGCTGGAATAACAACAAAAAAAACTGACTCTCAATGTGCTATCAGAGAAAAGCATCCTTGTATTCAGAAAAAAAAGGGTAGGTTCTCAATTATACTGAGCAATAGCTAATGAAATGGTACACTTCATAACATTGAGAGTCAGTTTTTTTTTGTTGTTCCAGCAGAGATAAATGGTGTTGTGCTCACTACAGATGCCAATTTGCAGATTATGCTGAGAAATAGCTAAAGAAATGGTACACTTCACAACATATTACATCTGAGCATACAAGTACATTTGCAGTAAAGAAGTACAGCACCCAAACATATTTTCATATCTTGGGGAAAAAAAAACTAATGACGCCTAAAAACTGAAAAAAGTTTGTGGTATAATACAACATGCAAGCGATAATGATGTTGCTGTGACATCAGCAGAACTAATCAGAGAAGAGATCAGCATAGAGTGATGTAAAAGGAGAGGTCTTAGACATGACACTCGAGAACTGCATTTAGTAGACTGTAGTGTACAGTATGTGTGTGATAGTTGAGACCAAGGGATATGGTAATTTTGTAAAAGTCAGCGACTCCTATATGTCAAGATACTGACAGGCCAGAAATACTAAGCGATTTCTAAAAATATTAGCAACAGGATTCACTGAAAGCATAGATTCAAGCACATTTGATAATGTTTATTTCTGAGTGGAAGATAGCAATGAGATAGTTGTTCCAGTTTTGAGACCTGTTTTATGTGTTGGTAAGCACAGGAATTGAAAGTTGCAAAGCTGTTTCTCGTTCAGGAAGACTCACCCGTGTAAAGCAAAGTGTAGCAGAGAGGATCAGCATGAGTTGAAGAACCCAACAAGGGAGACAGCTCACAAACATAAGGTATCAATCAAACTCTAAACAGAGTTGGCCTTGGTTACTGATCCGGTTCCCTCACCTCCCACTCCTAAGAACCACTTCTTGGGAATACTTGACAAAAGCTGTTTTAAGGTTTAGGGTAGAGTTGCTCTTTACTCTGAGGAGCAGGTAGCATGACTGCACATGGAGGGGCAACTATTATAATAACACATGCAATCAATGGACAGGTGGTAAGTGTTAGGGTGACTGTGGCAAGTGAAATCTTGAATACTAAAACACCAAGGGTGTACATTACACTGTCTATTCCATGATTGCCAAGAAAGCACACAGAAGAAAGAATATTTCATGAAACCTACCACGTGACTTTTCCTCAGTTTAAGACAAAACTTGTACAAAATAGGAAGTGCAGAATTGAACTGATGTAAGTCCATAACTTTGCCAAACTGATTTCAGATGAAAAAAGGAGTGTTTAATATACAGAAGGTCAACTAATCCCTTTAGGTCTCTTATGGGCAATTGGAAAGTATCCTTTTGTTTAACAACAGTGGTCTTAAGATACACCAGAGAAATGAAATAAGCCTAGGTTTCACACTGCACTAATAAAGAGGCCTCACCCAACCCCCATCCATCTTGCGTCCCTTCCCATTCAGAGAATTGCAGTTGGAGATAGTGTATGAAATGATTTGCCTTCGCCATGTGAAATGTACCTCTGCTGTAAACATTTTTATTCAGGTTTGTGGCATCTATTACACACAATAAATGAAAGATGATGCCAGCATGGCCAACTGAAATTGTGAGGATTTTTAGAGCTATAGGAGAGCTAGCGATTGGAAGAAAACAGAGAGGAAGCATTAAAACTCATAATCCGCAACTTTGAAGAACTGGGTGAGTCAGCATGATTGTGATTGTTCTATTACTTGCTGCAATGGAAATGAAAGGAAATATGAGAGAGAATTGGATGTTTTTTTCTATTGTCAGCAGCAAAACTATGAATAGCCACAGAATTAAATGAAAAACTGAGCAAATAGAATTGCAAACTTGTTACCAGTGCTGGGAAAAGAGTGGTGCAACTTTTATTACACCCTAGATCTCAATGAGGAGTAGAGCACCCAGATAGAAGTTATTTTGAAAACTTTGAAGACATTCTTTGAACTTACATCTCTTACGAATAATGTTCAACGTCAGTGCTCAGACAGAGAGGTGGATGATTGATCAGTATGTGATAACACTGACAATTCTAGATGACAGTTCAGACAACTGAAAGATGGTCTGATCAGATATAGGGTTGCCTTAGGCAGCAGAGATCCTGCCATGAGAGATCATCTGTTGAGAGAGGGGAGGAAAGTATAGATATAGAGTCATAGAGATGTACAGCACGGAAACAGACCTTGCAGTCCAACTAGGCCATGCCGACCAGATGTCCTAACCTAATCTAGTCCCATTTTCCAGCACTTGGCCCATATCCCTCTAAACTCTTCCTATTTATACACCCATCCAGATGCCTTTTAAATGTTGTTATTGTACCAGCCTCCATCACTACCTCTGGCAGCTGATTCCATTCACGCCCCACCGTCTGTGTGAAAAGATTACCCCTCAGGTCCCTGTTAAATGTTTCCCCTCTCACTCGAAAGCTATGCCCTCTAGTTCTGGACTCCCCCACCCCAGGGAAAAGACCTTGCCTATTTACTCTATCCAAGCCCCTCATGATTTTATAAACCTCTACTAAGGTCACCCGTCAGCCTTTGAGATTGTCAATCCTCAGCGAAAGCATGTTAATGGGAGGACAGATAACACTTTGCATTATGTTGAGAAGCATTCAAAGCCCAAGGAAAAGAACACATTGGAAAGAGAGGCAGAACATTTGCAGAAAAGTCAACAGAAACATCCAGGTTAGAGGACAGGAAAGCAAAACATGGTCAATATGGAAAAAAAAAATGTATTTGCACAAAACTGAATCACTTTGGACAAAAGAGTTTAGTTCAGACAAAAACAAAGGAAGTTTATAAATTATTTTGCTGGAAAGATGTCATAGAGTCATAGAGTCATAGAGATGTACAGCATGGAAACAGACCCTTCGGTCCAACCCGTCCATGCTGACCAGATATCCCAATCCAATCTAGTTCCACCTGCCAGCACCCGGCCCATATCCCTCCAAACCCTTCCTATTCATATACCCATCCAAATGTCTCTTAAATGTTGCAATTGTACCAGACTCCACCACTTCCTCTTGCAGCTCATTCCATACACGTACCACCCTCTATGTGAAAACGTTGCCCCTTAGGTCTCTTTTATATCTTTCCCCTCTCACCCTAAACCTATGCCCTCTAGTTCTGGACTCCCCGACCCCAGGGAACTGATAATTCTATTGAATCACCCTGCACCACATAGAAGCTTGGCGTTGTCAGTTCTAAAGGTAATAAATGGTTTAAGACTGATCGAGTGATGCAAACGTAGAGAATCAAGTCTGGTTCTCACCTGTTCCTGTTTTCCATTTCCACAGATTCTGCTAGACCTACTGGGTTCCTTAAGCACATTTGTTTTTTTTAAATTGTAATTTCCTGTATCAATGCTATTTTGCGTTTATTAGATAGACACTCGTGCATTGTAATTTATGAAGTTGGCAGACCTTTGTGATGTGCCCACAATGACTCAAAATAAAGTGCTCAAAGATAAGATTGAGGATATATGATATAAGCTGAAAATGTGTTGCTGGAAACGTGCAGCAGGTCAGGCAGCATCCAAGGAACAGGAGAATCGACGTTTCGGGCATAAGCCCTTCTTCAGGCTTATGCCCGAAGCGTCGATTCTCCTGTTCCTTGGATGCTGCCTGACCTGCTGCGCTTTTCCAGCAACACATTTTCAGCTCTGATCTCCAGCATCTGCAGCCCTCACTTTTTCCTCGAAGGCTATATGATATAACACTATTCACCTTGAGTGGACAAATGCAGTTGAGAGTCCAATGCAATGGGGAAAATGAAGATCTGGAGTCCCAGATATTGATGTTAAGTGAAATATACTCATCTCACCTAAAGCTTGGGCTGTTTATTCTGCACATGTGGAAGAGATTTGCAATCTCTAAAAGCTATTAAGACATTAACTGTAAAGCAGATCCTAGAAGGTTGGAAGATGCTTTTACAGGGCTTAGATTACTTCCTGATAAATATCATGTTGAAATACACGAAAGTGTAAGATAAACATGGCTGAACTCGAAGTCCAATCTGAACAATAAGAGCTGGTAAAGAAAGGAACAACACCTACAGATTGGATTAGCAGCATGCTAGCAGTGAAAAATGATCCAAATGACCTCAATAAAGCTTTGAAAAGAACTTATTACTCCATACCCACCATGGGGAAAATGAAGATCTGGAGTCCCAGATATTGATGGTAGGTGAAATATACTCATCTCACCTAAAGCTTGTCTGTTTATTCTGCACATGTGGAAGAGATTTGCAATCTTTATAAGCTATTAAGACATTAACTGTAAAGCAGATCCTAGAAGGTTAGAAAATGCTTTTACAGGGCTTAGATTACTTCCTGATAAATATCATCTTGAAATACACGAAAGTGAAAGATAAACATGGCTGAACTCGAAGTCCAATCTGAACAATAAGAGCTGGTAAAGAAAGGAACAACACCTACAGATTGGATTAGCAGCATGCTAGCAGTGAAAAATGATCCAAATGACCTCAATAAAGCTTTGAAGAGAACTTATTACTCCATACCCACCACTGAAGAAATTTTACCACGAAAAGTTTTACGAAGGCGAAAATTTTTATTAACCTCAATGTGAAGGATCAATACTATCAGTTGAAACTGGATAAAGGAACAGTTTTCTAAATATGTTCTGGGTACCAGCCAGGAGATACGGATGGTTGCCATGCCATTTGGCCATTTCCACTGCTCCAAAAGGATAGAAACACAAACAGTATGAGATAGTGACATTTTCAGAGTGGAAGCTGTTGCGAATGATCTACTGGTCTATGGATTTGCAGTCATAATGGAAGGAACCAGCATAGGCCACTATAAGAATCTTGTAGATTTTTAGAGGGAGCTCAGCAGGTGAACATGAAGCTAAAAAAAATGCAACTGAAGTCAAGTACATAGATTATGTTCTGACAACGAGTGGACTTTGCTCAGATCCTGATGATGTGTGAACTGTGACAGAGATGCAACAGCTATCAGAGGCAAAACTTGGGCAATTACGTTTTGGACTCATAAATTATCTGGCAAACCTCTTGCTTAGTTTGTCAGCAGTGTGTTAACCTCTAAACTGGCTGTGGATGTGCAGTTATGCTGGGGCACAGAAGAAGAAACAACTTCCATTAGAATCAATCAACTATAGTAACGCCATAATAACACCAGTACTGAGTTACAAAATGTCAATGATAAAGTCACATGGCAGTGTGATTCTAGCAGGGCAGGATTTGGAACAACTCTTATGCAGCAAGGACAAGAATGTGCACTTACATTAAACGTGTTAATGCAAATTAAATGAAGTTAGAACAAAGAACATCGAAATTTTACAGCCCAGGAACAGGCCCTTCGGCCCTTCAAGCCTGAGCCGATCAAAATGTACTGTCTAAACCTGTCGGTCAATCCCTAAGCACCTGTATCCCTCTGCTCCCCACCTACTCATGCATCTTTCCAGACACATCTTAAGTGAATCTACCGTGCCTGCCTCTATCACCTCTGCTGGCAATGTGTTCCAAACGCCCACCACCCTCTGTGTGAAGTACTTGCCGTGTGTATCCCCCTTAAACTTTCCACCTCTCACCCTGAAAGCATGACCTTTGGTTATTGAATCCTTCACCCTGGGAAAAAGCTTGTCTCTATCTACCCTGTCTATACCCTTCATGATTTTGTAAACCTCAATCAGGTCCCCCCTCAATCTCCTCTTTTCTAGTGAAAATAAATCTAACCTACTCAACCTCCCTTCATAGCTAACGCATTCCATACTAGGCAACATCCTCGTAAACCTTCTCTGCACCCTCTCCAAAGTGTCCACATCTTTTTGGTAATGTGGCGCCCAGAACTGTATACAATATTCTAAATGTGGCCGAACCAATGTCTTGTACAATTTTAACATGACTTGCCAGCTCTTATACTCAATACCCCATCCAATGATGGCAAGCATACCATATGTCTTCTTGACCACTCTATCCATCTGTGCAGCAACCTTCAGGGTACAATGGACCTGTACTCCCAGATCTTTCTGCCCATCAACTTTCCCCAAGGCTCTTCCATTAATTGTATAATTCGCTCTAGAATTAGACTTGCCTAAACGCATCACCTCACATTTGTCTGAATTAAAAGCCATCTACCACTTTTCCGCCCAACGCTTCAGTATATCTATATCCTCCTGTATTCTCTGACAGCCTCTTATGCTTTCTGCTACTCCACCAATCTTCGTGTCATCTGCAAACTTGCTGATCATACCAACAGTGCCCTCTTCTAGATCATTTATGTATATTACAAACAACAGTGGCCCCAATACTGACCCCTGTGGAACACCACTGGTCACCTTTCTCCATTTCGAGAAACTCCCTTCAACTACTACTCTCTGACTCCTGTTGCTCAACCAGTTCTTTATCCACCTAGCTAGAACACCCTTCACACCATGTGACTTCACGTTCTCCATTAGTCTACAATGGGGAACTTTATCAAAAGCTTTACAGATTAAGAAAGCATACTTGACGATTATCTTTGCTCGTGAGCATTTTAATCACTATTGTGTCTTTCGGGAGAGACAAAGTATCAGTGGAGTGCAACCAATCGCTACCTCAAATCATCTTCCTGAAACCACTTCTATCTGCTGCACAAAATTTACAATAAATGCTACATTGCTTGAGAGATATTTTCTGAAAATGATGTACATGCAAGGGAAACAGATGTACTTTGTAAATATGCTGTCAACAGCAGACCTCCCTTTGAAGAAAGTTGAAAATGCCAAGACAGAGTATGAATTCAGCCAGATTCAACAACAAGCAGCAGCCCAACATGCTCAGAAAGTCTTCAACCAGCAGAGACATTGAATCTGAAAGACAAGTGCCTTGCTTAAATCAAGCAAACAATGTGAAAAGGGATGAGTCTGCACGTACAGCGGTGCTGAAAGGAGAGTTTGAAAGCATCAAGAATGTATCTGTTGCCATTGTAGAGTATTGCACACACAAAGATGAGTGATATCCCAGCATAGCACCTTGAACAAAGGAAATAGAGTTATTGTTGCAAAGAAGATGGCAAAAGAGATGTTGAAGCACATCCATACAAGCGTTCAATGAATTCAGTCCAATCTGAGGGAGGCAAAAGAAGAGCTGCACTGACCAGATATAAGCAATGCAATTAAAGACCACATTAGCCACTAAGTACTTGCAATAGATATCCGGCTACGCAAGTTAAAATTCTCCCTACGATGCATGACACCCAGACATGAATGAAGCTGAGAGGTGACCTCTTCACTTTCTCAGAAACTGATTATGTTGTCACCATAAACCACTATTCTGACTCTTGGGATTAGACCAGCTGACAACAGTTTTTGAAAGTATGCTTCAGTCATTATGGCATTTCAGGCATTGTGCTGAGTGAAACTGGGATCCAGTTCATGAGTGGAGAATACAAGTGCTTCAGATAAATGATTGGGAAATCAATACCATGCATCATCTCTACATAATCCCTCTTCAAATAGAAATTCTGAAGCAACAGTGAACATAACAAATAAATCATGAAGAAACTGAGTAAATCCAGCACAAACTATAGTAGGCCATCCGTGAATAGAAAACGACACTTTCTGAAGGCATGGAAAACGGTCCAATCCGTTGACCAGAGTTACATCACACCCAAACTGTTTTTACAAAAGTAAAAAAGTGATTGATGCCAGACATACCAAACAAAAATTAAGATAAAATGACAAAAAAAGCTCATTTGATACAACTGCCAAATCATTGCCAGAACTGAGCATCAGACAGCTACTCAAAGTGAGGCTTACAACAGTCTTAAAAAGAAACATGCCATGCAACAACATGGAGCCTGTGAAAAGTAGTTGTGACCTTAACCATATGCAGTGAATGTGAGCAATCAGGTATATCATTGCAAATGCAAACAACTTTATACAATTAGAGAAACCATTCCTTCACTGCATTGAGCTGATCGGGAAAATGTGAATCCACCATCTGCATACAGTACGTATTGGTCATCAGTCCTGGAGATCCACTGTTTCCCAACAATGGAAATGGATCAGCAGCAACAGTTACCATGGCAACTGCCCTTGCTACAAGACTGACATATTCTGGAGAAAGAACTTCACCCAAGGAATGAGCCAATACCAGACCAACACCCAATGACAATGTAAATCCAAAGATCTGTGCAATTTAAAGGTTATATATGTAATGCATGTACAGAGACTGACAAAAGTGGGACTGGCAGTGTTTTGTTCATGAATGATAGCTTTTGTTGTTGACCATGGATATTGGGTAACTTGTAGCTACAAATGGTAGTGCATCCAATTTTTAAGAAATAAAACTGAAATGTGAAGAAATGCAACTGTACATAGTATACTTCTTGGCTTGCCAGATTCATGATACCCTTACTTTGTGACAAATATTTTCATTTTAGGTGGTGGCAAATATTAAACACATTATTTGAAACACCCCTCAGGAAAGGTAGTAGTTAATATTCCTCGATAGAGACAAGTGAGGAACTCCTGTTAGAAGTCTGTTTTGGTTTCAGAATGAAGTTCTGCGAGAACAGGAACAGAGATCATCATCATTCAATTCCTGTCATTGTGTTTGCATCTTGTTCATTGCCTGAAATATTGTTTTTTTTAAAAAAAGAGGTCTTGACATTTTATTGGGGTTATCTAAACACTGAAGCTGGAAAGTTTCTCTTAGTGAACCTGGAATGAAATAAAATTCCAGGATTCTCTAAACTTAAAACTTGTAACTTGTGTAATTTCTGCACCTTGACATTAAACAGATCAGTTTCAAGCTGACACTAATTCTTTTTCAGGATTAATTTCTGTGTAATTTGAAAGCACAGCAATCTTGAAGAAAATAATGTTTTGAGGTGCGTTGAATACAAAAGGTTAGAAACTGGATTCTCTTCTGGATATTAAACAGAGTCAATGAATCCAAATTTTGGAAAAGAATGTCCTGAGCACCAAATAGAAAAAAACAGCATTAAAAAAACACCAAATAGAAAAAATGAGTAACAGCATATTTCAAACATTTTGTCTGTCTAAAACTCAGTGGACTAAGTGGCCTAATTCTGCACCTTTTTGTAATGGTCTTATGGTCTAAAACTGTCTTCTGCATGTGATTGAGAGGCCTATTTCCTGTTTTCTGGTTCACAGTAAAATAACAGAGATGGATGTGGTATGTCTTGTGCCTTTGGATTCTCCAGTGGCCTCTGCAACTGCGAAAAACAGAACTTTTTTTTCTAAAGTCAGCTTTTATAATCAATCCCTTGAGAGGCCAATAAGAGTATAAGATTACTTCCCCAGACTACAGTACATAGAAATCATAATTACCCAGCCACACCAACCTTCATCCAAGGAATTCAAACTTGAAAGGGTGATCAACTATCCATATTTTAAGGGTTTGTGCCTTATTTTGATTGTCTGTCCCATTTCCCTTAAGGGATGAATTCTGTCACATTTTCCAGTTGTTGGGCAACTGCTCCTTCAAGTCTCCAGAGGGAGTTTGGGTGATTCAAGTCAGATTACAAGTGAGTGAGTGAACCAGCCAGCAGAGGGATGACAATATTGTGACTCAGTCAGAGACATTCTAACTTTCAGTTGGTAATAACTCCAGCTTACAAACTATTATAGTTTTATGATGACTCTTTTCACACCCTTCAATTTTGAATACCCTCATCCGTTCTCATTTATACTGAATTCCTCCTCCACTAACAACTCACACAATCACTGGCGGTCTGCCCTCCATCCCCATGATGCTATCCCTTGTTTCTTTCAGAAGAATTGGTAACTCTGCAGCCTACTTTGTAATGTTCAAACACATGTTCTCCCTGTAGAGCTGTTAAAGGCATAGTCAATTTGGCGACAAAATGTAAACGAGACACAATTTAAGGCTGAACTAAAGTGTCTCATTTTGAGCATGCTTTGTTCATGCAGCAATAAATTGCACCCCCTCTCCTGCCACCTCAAGCATATCTACTCATCGGGCCTTAGCAACAACCAATGAATTACCATGGGACAGACAAAGACTGTGAGCTCTCCAGTACTCAGGATGTAAATTCATTGCCTGGTGTGGAATTGAGGCCCATGAATAAAGGGACGTTTTTGACTTGTACCTCGCTATGTACTGCACCAACTGAACTGACTTGGGAAGCATAAGATTACCTACACAACTGAAAGTTAAAAAAAACCTCACTGAGTACAAGAGTCAGAAGTCACGTGACACCAGGTTATGGTTCAACAGGTTTATTTGAGGCAAGATTAGAGTGGTACTGGAAAAATACAGCAGGTCAGGCAACATCTGAGGAGCAGGATAATCAACGTTTTGGGCAGGAGCCCTTCATCAGGAATGAGGCTGGGAGCCTCCGGGGTGGAGAGATAAATGGGAGTGGGAGTGGGGCTGGGGGGAAGGCAGCTAAGAGTGCAGTAGATGGATGGAGGTGGGGATGAAGGTGATAGGTCAGAGAGGAGGGTGGAACAGAAGGGTGGGAAGGAAGATGGATGGTAGGACAAGTCATGAGGATGGTGCTGAGCTGGAAGGTTGGAATTGGGGTAAGGTGCAGGGAGAGGAAATGAGAAAACTGGTGAAGTCCACATTGATGCCCTGATTGAAGTGATCCGAGGTGGAAGTTGAGGCGTTCTTCCTCCAGGCGTCGGGTGGTGAGGGAGTGGCGGTGGACGAGGCCCAGGACCTGCATGTCCTCGACAGAGTGGGAGGGGGAGTTGAAATGTTGGGCCACGGGGCGGTGGGGTTGATTGATGCGGATGTTCTGGAGATGTTCCCTAAAGTGCTCTGTGAGAAGGCGTCCAGTCTCGCCAATGTAGAGGAGACTGCATCGGGAGCAACGGATACAATAAATGACATTGATGGATGTGCAGGTAAATCTTTGATGGATGTGGAAGGTTCCTTTGGGGCCTTGCTTGGAGGTGAGGGGGGAGATGTGGGTGCAGGTTTTGCAATTCCTGTGGTGGCAGGGGAACGTGCCAGGAGGGGAGGGTGGGTGTGGACCTGACCAGGTAGTCACAGAGGGAACGGCCTTTGCGGAAAGTGGATAGGGGTGGGGAGGGAAACTTATCCCTGGTGGTGGTCTGTTTGTAGGTGGCGGAAATGTCGGCAGATGATGCGGTTTATAAGGAGGTTGGTGGTGTGAAGGGTGAGGACCGGGGGGGGGGAGGGTTCTGTTCTTGTTGAGGTTGGTGGGGTCTGAGGGCAGAGGTGCGGGATGTGGATGAGATGCATTGGAGGGCATTTTCAACCAAGTGGGAGGGGAAATTATGGTCTTGAAAGAAGGAGAGCATCTGCTGTGTTCTGTGGTGGAACTGGTCCTCCTGGAGCAGATACGGCGGAGGCAGAGAAATTGGGAATATAGGATAGCATATTGCAGGAGGAATCCAGGTAGCTGTGGGAGTCGGTGGGTTTGTAAAAAATGCCAGTGTTGAGTTGGTCGTCGTTGATGGAGATGGAGAGGTCCAGGAAGGGGAGGGAGGTGTCAGAGATGGTCTAGGTGAATTTAAGATTGGGGTGGAATGCGTTGGTGAAGTTGATGAACTGCTCACACAACAAAACACAACAATCATGGAATGTGGGCATTGCTGGTAAGGTCAATATTTGTTGCCAATCCTTAATTGCACTTGGTAATGTGGGTTATTCAGCTTCTCAAATCACTGCAGCCCATTTGGTGTGGGTACTAGGAGGAAGGTCCAAGATTTTGACCACACAACACTGAGGGAACAGCGATATATTTCCAAGTCTGGATGGTGAGTGGCTTGGAGGGAACTTGCAGGTGGTAGTATTTCCATGTATCAGCTGCCCTTCTCCTTCTAGATGATGGTAGTCATCTGCTGAATGTAGGCCAGACCAGATAAGGACATCCATTTCTTTCCCTAACGGTCATTAATGAGCCAGATGGATTTTACCAGAATTAACAATGGACATTTTTAATCAAGTTGCTCAGAAATGCTTTATCTGTGGAGCAGGTAGGACTGGAACCCAGACCTCTTGGCTCAGAGTAGGGTCACAATCACTGTGTCACAGGAGCCCCAACAATCAATGATAATGATTGATGATACGACGATAGTTTCTTGGTCAACATTATTGAGATTGGAGGGATTTGAACCCATATACACAGACCCTGAGTCTTTCAATTACTAGTCCAGTGAGATTGCCACTAGGTAACCTACTCGCCTTCCGTGCTTTAGAGTCAGTCTACTTCCATGTGCCTTTGATCATACAGTTGGGCGCAGCTCCACTGAACTCGAAACTGAGAGACAAAGTGGATCCGGCTCTCCACAGCAACCCCACCTGGGCACTTCATATCGTGTGTGGTCCATATGGAATTCCTCTTTGACACCATTGTGTTAGCTACTTCTGGAGATTGCATTATTTATCTGCAACTTTACCACAAAGCTAACCATTTCACCGAGACAGAAAAACATAACACCGGAAAAAATCTTTAAAAGGTCAAACTTTACTAATTCCAAATGAACCTTAAAATTTAAGAGCTTGTAATGTGATTGATTTTCCCCATTGCAACAGAGATCTGTAATTGCCAAGTTATGAGCAGAATGTAACCATCAAATAAAATGGAACCATCAGCTGTTGACATTCCCCACCCACCCAAATGATGCAGGCATTCTGCTCAATTATTCAGTTTCCAGGAATCCTATGGCAAAATCTAATGATTTCTGAGCAAATACTGGCTGATTTGAAGCAACAGTTTCTGCATTGGCTCCCCTGGAATGCATAAAGATTCCCAAATGTCACATTCTGGCAGAGGGCTAGTGGACACAAATTCCTCTTTGAAGCGTTAGAAAGGGCAAATCGTGCCAGACACCATTTCATACAAAACATTCATTCTGGTAAGTACCAGAACACTGATGCACATCATATGGCCAAAGGCAAGGACAGAGGAAATGCCATGTTAACACTTTCAATACGGCACTGAGTATCTTCACAGCAAGTTACATGAAAGGAGTGGCTAGCATTATTCATTCTTCAGTAACTTAGAAGCAATCTTCCCCCTGTGTGAGAAAACTGTGTTACAATGGTATATATTTTCATCACCACAGGGATTCTATCTGTCCATATGTGGTTTGATCTCCCTTTAATGTTAGCCTGCAGGAAGCAAGTGTATTTTTTTCATGAGCAGACAATCATATTGTATTTAAGCACAAGTGAAGACAGCCTTTGCCAATCATGCATCAGGTGCACACACCGCTTCAATATATATATTTTTAAAAATTCAATCTTGGATTACAATGCATCTGAAGCTGTGTTCATGTCAATATTTTTTCATTTTCTTTCAGATTGTTCTAATGTCCACTACAATACATTGAAATGCAGAATGTACAGCAGCCATTTTTACCCAGCAAGATCCCACAAACAGCAGATGAGGTTAATGACGAGTTCATCTGTTTTAGTCATGGTGCTGGAGAGAGGAATATTGTGCCGCAGGACTTTTTATGCCCACTGAAGTACTGTCCTCGAAAGACTGTGAGGTGAAAGTCATGTAGGGGGATGGGGTGCCACACATTTGGAAGTTCTGCCCTCTAGAGCTGCAAGCCAATCTGATTAACAACCTGAGACTCACCATTGATCAGAAACTGAATTGGACTCGCCATGTAGCATTGTGGCTCAGTGGTTAGCACCAGAGACCTGGGTTTGATTCCAGCCTCGCTGACTGTCTGTGTGGAGTTTGCACATTGTCTGCGTGGGTTTCCTCCCACAGTCCAAAGATGTGCATGTTAGGTGAATTGGCCATGCTAAATTGCCCATAGTGTGGGTTAGGTGCATTAGTCAGGGGTAAATGTATAGTGATAGGGTAGGGGAATGGGTCTGGGTGGGATACTCTTCGGAGGGTCGGTGTAGACTTGTTGGGCCAAATGGTCTGTTTCCACACTGTAGGGATTCTAAATTCTAAATACAGAGGCTACAAATACTTCTTTTTATTCATTCCTGGGAAGAGAGCGTCATTGGCTCGGCCATCCCTAATTACCTAGAGGACAGTTAAGAGTCAGCCACACGTAGGCCAGAGCAGGTTAGAATGGTAGTTACCTCCTTAAAGGCCAATCGTGACTGAGATGGGGTTTCTCAACAATCGACAATGGTTTCATGGTCATTATTAGACTGTTAATTTCAGATTTTCATGGAATTCAAATTCCATTATCTGTCATGGTGGGATTCAAGCCCTTCTCCCCAGAATATTACCTGTGTCTCTGGATGAACAGACCAGGAATTGTCTCCCCACTAGGCAAATAACTCACTTCCTGACTCCACAAATACTCTTGGCTTGGTACCAATCTCCATCGCCTGTTTTTTTTTAAAAACGGTGGGCAGGCTGTCTATTTCAAAAGCCATCCACCAGCCACATTATGTGGACTGGATCAGGGTTACATGAAAATACAATGATTCGTTACCTTTCATAGTTTACATGCTCATTCTCCCAAAAACATCCCATCCGGGGCCCATAAAAACCAGACCATGTCATGAAAGCAGCATTCGCTGGATAACTTCACTAAATTGTTGATCTAAATTATGCAGTCAATAGCGAAGTGATCAGAGATTGCTAACTCATCACATCAAGTTGTAGAATGATTACAGCAAAGGAGGAGGCCACTTTGTCTAAGTCTGCAAGATTTTCTTTAAGATTAGATTACCTACCGCGTGGAAACAGGCCCTTTGACCCAACAAGTCCACACCGACCCTCCGAAGGGCAACCCACCCAGACCCAATCCCCCCTGACTAATGCACCGAACACTATGGGCAATTTAGCATAGCCAATTCACCTAACCTGCACATCTTTGGACTGTGGGAGGAAATTGGATCACCCGGAGGAAACCCATGCAGACACGGGGAGAATGTGCAAACTCGACACAGACAGTTGCCTGAGGCGGGAATTGAACCTGGGTCCCTGGGAGGCAGCAATGCTAGCCACTGAGCCACCATACCACCCCTGCAGCTGAACCAATGTTTTGGCCTTTCTCCTAAAGTGCTACAGATATTTTCTCTTCAGGGGTTTATCCAATTCCTTTTTGAAAGCCATGGCTTTCAAAATCTCAGGCAGTATGTGTTGGGTCCGAGCCAGATTCTTTGGATAAAAAATGCTTTTCTACATGTCGCCTTTGGGTTTTTTTGGCAAGCACCTTAAATCATTGTCATAGAGTCATAGAGTCATAGAGATGTACAGCATGGAAACAGACCCTTCGGTCCAACCCGTCCATACTGACCAGATATCCCAACCCAATCTAGTCCCACCTACCAGCTCCCAGCCCATATCCCTTCAAACCCTTCCTATTCATATACCCATCCAAATGCCTCTTAAATGTTGCAATTGTACCAGCCTCCACCACATCCTCTGGCAGCTCATTCCATTTACGTACCACCCTCTGCATGATAAAGTTGCCCCTTAGGTCTCTTTTATATCTTTCCCCTCTCACCCTAAACTTATGCCCTCTAGTTCTGGACTCCCTGA
>NC_057742.1:29494788-29514650 GCF_004010195.1 Chiloscyllium plagiosum | reverse complement strand
GTCGGTACATCCACATACTGAATCAGAAAGTTGTCTTGTACACACTTAAGAAATTCCTCTCCATCCAAGCCCTTAACACTATGGCAGTCCCAGTCGATGTTTGGAAAGTTAAAATCCCCTACCATAACTACCCTATTACTCTTACAGATAGCTGAGATCTCCTTACAAGTTTGTTTCTCAATTTCCCTCTGACTATTGGGGGGTCTATAATACAATCCCAATAAGGTGATCATCCCTTTCTTATTTCTCAGTTCCACCCAAATAACTTCCCTGGATGTATTTCCGGGAATATCCTCCCTCAGCACAGCTGTAATGCTATCCCTTATCAAAATTGCCACTGCCCCTCCTCTCTTGCCTCCCTTTCTATCCTTCATCATAGAGATATACAGCATGGAAACAGACCCGTTTGTCCAAAAGGGCAGCATGGTGGCACAATGGTTAGCACTGCTACCTCACAGCGCCAGAGACCTGGGTTCAATTCCTCCCTCAGGCGACTGACTGTCTGGAGTTTGTACATTCTCCCTGTGTCTGCATGGGTTTGCTCCGGTTTCCTCCCACACTCCAAAGATGTGCAGGTCAGGTGAATTGGCCATGCTAAATTGCCTGTAGTGTTAGGGGCATGGGTGGGTTGCAGGTCGGTGCGGACTTGTTGTGCCGAAGGACCTATTTCCACACTGTAAGTAATCTAATCTATTAAACCCATCCATGTCGACCAGATAGCCTAATCTAATCTAGTCCCATTTGCCAGCACTTGGACCATATCCCTCAAAACCCTTCTTATTCATGTATCCATCCAAATGCCTTTTAAATGTTGCAACTGTACCAGCCTCCACCTCTTCCTCTGGCAGCTCATTCTAAACATGTACCACCCTCTGCATGAAAAAGTTTCCCCTTAGTTCACTTTTATATTTTTCCCCTCTCACCTTAAACTTATGCCCTCTAGTTTTGAACTCACCCACCCCCAGGGAAATGACCTTGTCTATTTACCCTACCCATGCCCCTCATGATTTTATAAACCTTTGTAAGATCACCCCAGCCTATTCAGCCTCTCTCTAAAGCTCAAACACTCCAATCCTGGCACCATCCTTGTAAATCTTTTCTGAACCTTTTCAAGTTTCCTATAGGAGGGAAATTAGAATTGCACACAGTATTTCAAAAGTGGCCTGACCAAAGTCCTGCTCAGCCGTAACATGAACTCCCAACTCTTATACTCAATGCTTTGACCAATAAAGAAAAGCATACTAAACACTTTCTTCACTATCCTATCTACTTGACACTCCACTTTCAAGAAACTATGAACCTGCATTCCAAGGTCTCTTTGTTCAGCAACATTCTCCAGGACCTTACCATTAAGAGTATTAGTCCTGATTTGGAGATGCCGGTGTTGGACTGGGGTGTACAAAGTCAAAAGTCACACAACACCAGGTTATAGTCCAACAGGTTTATTTGGAAGCAGTAGCTTTTGGAGCACTGCTCCTTCATCAGGTGATTGTGGAGTATAAGATCTAAGACACAGAATTTCTATAAATTCTGTGTCTTATGATCTTATACTCCACAACCACCTGATGAAGGAACAGCGCTTCGAAAGCTAGTGTTTCCAAATAACCCTGTTGGACTATAACCTGGCGTTGTGTGATTTTTAACTGTGTATTGGTCCTGCCCTGAGTTGCCTTTCCAAAATACAGCACCTCTCAATTTGGCAAAAGTGAGGACTACAGATGCTGGAAATCATAATCTAGATTAGAGTGGTGCTGGAAAAGCACAGCCGGTCAGGCAGCATCCGAGGAGCAGGAAAATCAATGTTTTGGGCAAAAGCCCTTCATCAGGAATTTTCGATTTTCCTGCTCCTCGGATGCTGCCTGACCGGCTGTGCTGTTCCAGCACCACTCTAATGTAATCATCTCTCTATTTGTCTACTAATGGGCACAATTTCTTCCGCTGTGATATTGAACACTACTTTTGAATCTCCTTTTAAATGTCTTTTTTCTAAGGAGATTGACACTAGTTTCTGTAATCTATCGAGGTCAGGAAAATCCTTGGGACCATCCTCATTAATCATTTCTGCTCCGTCTCAGAATCTCGAATTCTTCCTAAAGTGCTGGTTCCAGAGCTGGGCACAAATCTCCAGTTGTGGCCAAATTACTGTTTTATAAAAGGGTGATCACAACATTTTGTGTTTGTACTCTATGCTTCTATTTATAAAGTACGTGATCTTTAGAATGTCAGACTGAGATCAAATGACTGAATAGCTGACTCCTATCGTAAGGTCCTATGTTCCTATGATAGTCTCAGTGTAATTTCAGACAAAATATTACCTTTCACCTTCCTGTAGAAAATATCACAAATTTCTCTTATTTTGTTAGATTCAACTTAAGACTTAGATCAAAATAACATTAGAAAAATATGTAAATTAGGGATATCCTGATACTCCAGTTCATAGCCCAAAAAAGGGTTGCCGTTCACTTGATCCAACATGAAGTTGTCACTGTTAGAACAGTTTAATGCTCCAAAATATACAATGGTAGAGATTACCTGATAGAAGTCTTTATGGTTGTGAAGAAGTTGGATTTGGGAGTCATAAAGAAGATGTTTCCACATTTGGGAATTGAAAAACCAGTGGCCAGAAACCTAATAAAATCATGAATAAATTCAATAAAGAACGCAATAGGAATGTATTTTCCCACGTGTGTTTAGAGTGGGATCTCCCACTTAAGATGGAGCTGAGGGGAAATTTATTGTCTCACAGCCTCATCAGTTTTTGGAATTCCCTTCCACAGAAAACTGTGAAGGATAGGTCATTGAATATATTTAAGGCTTAGTTAGACAGATTTCAAGTGACAGTTTAAATCAGAGTGGTGCTGGAAAAGAACAGCAGGTCAGGCAGCATCTGAGGAGCAGGAAAATCGATGTTTCGGGCAAAAGCCCTTCAAAAGGAATAGAGCTCTATTTCTGATTAAGGGCTTTTGCCCGAAACGTCAATTTTCCTGCTTTTCGGATGCTGCCTGACCTGCTGTGCTTTTCCAGCACCAATCTGATCTAAACTCCGGTTTCTAGCATCTGCAGTCCTCACTACATTGGACAAACAGGCAGAAAACTAGACACCAAACGACATGACCCTCTGTCACTAGTATCCTTACATACAGATAAAGAAGGACACCAGTTCGACTGGGACAACACATCCATCTAAGGACAAGCCAAACAAAGACACACACGAGAATTCCTAGAAGCATGGCATTCCAACTGGAACTCTATCAACAAAAACATCAAGTTAGACTCCATCTACCACCCCTTGAGAAAAAGAACAGGAAATGGCATCACCACAGGAAATGACATCACCAGCCCAAGTGAGCTTTCAAGTGACAGGACAGTGAAGAGTTATGGGGTACAGGCAGGAAAGTGGAGTTAAGACCACAATTAGATTATTGATGACCTTATTGAATAATCTTCTGTTCCTCTTTCTTATGTTCACATTTTTCAATGTAGAACTTATTACTTGAAGGAGTAGTTGAGTTGAATAGTGTATATGTCTTTAATGGGAAGCTAGATAAGGACAAAATGTACTCATAAAGTGAGATTAAGCATAATCAGAGAATGTTAGCTTGGAACGTAAACACTGGTATTTGAGCTGAAAAGCCTGCTGGTCTGCTTTAATTCTGTGCAATTCATGTGGACTATTTCCCTTCGTGAAAGGAACATCTAGCTTGTGCTTGTTTTTGCTGGCTGTCAACTCTGTCATAATGATGTGCCGAGAAATTTGAGGACCAACCGATTTCCTATCATCAGTATGCAGCACTGCAACACTATGGATTGAACCTTGCTCCCACCCTCACTTATAAAGAGGTTTCTGTCACCACAAAGCACTGGCCTCAGGCAGAGTTTATTATAATTATGCCAACAGATTTCAATAGCTAGATTAGACTGAGATTAAAATAAAACAGGGACAAATTAGTAGGGGAATCGCAGAAGCCACTGGACTTGTCATTGAGCTGATGCAATATTAACTGAATTGGAGACCATTAAAATGTCCCCTCAGGAATCTTTTGTAGGCATCTGGTTGTGGAGCACGTTCAGTTGTGTTTGCAAGGTGAAATGCATTGGCTTCTGAAAATGAGTCAAAACATGGTATTATTATGCTGCCTGCACTGTCTGTCCCTCTCAATTCTTTTTCAACATTGCAGCAGTGCACGCACACTTCACATTTATAGGTACTAAAACAGTAAAGGCTGGAGAAACACAGTCAGTCAGATAGTATTTTTGAAGAAAGAAACATAGCTAATCCTGAGTCCAAATTAACTCATCTTCGTTACTCACGTTTCCAAGGTCGAAAATACATTCTCCTGCTCTTCCTTTCATGACCTCTGAATTGGGTTTATTGAAACTTTGAACAGAGGTTTGTACTTTCATCATCAAGCTTGTGATAATATACTCCCAGTTTTTCAGATATATTGTGTGGCAATAGGAAAACAGTATGAAGCGTGGTATGTGGAAATACAAATCCAAAGCTTTAAAAATGGGAAATTTTATAATTACAGTGGCACACAATACAGGAACATATGATTGAAGCAGCTAAATTCATGAAGTAAGTCAACAAAGCAGGGAGATACTGACTGCAGAACTGAGGGGTCAAGAGCAAGTGGCTACCGATAACTTACTAAATGTAAGAGGCTTAGGACAGGAGGATCGAGGAGCTTGCTCAAATAATGAATTGTGGAATTCAATTTGAGTTGAAGCAGATACTATGTCAATGTTCAAGATTAGATAGAACAGGTAAATGCCAGAAAAGGAATTGAAGGGATGTGGACAGAGGATGGTTAGTGCAAATGAAACCATCTGCTTATTACACGCAGGATAAATGCATTGCTTGAGCACAAAATGACTGTTTGTGCAGTTGAAGTTGCATGTATTTCTGTGGTGATGGCAAACACATGTCCAATATACCATAAGAAAAACAAGTGTAAGTAAGGCCATTTGGCCCATCGACTCCACTCGGCCATTCAATTATGGCTGATGGGCATTTCAACAGCATTTACCCACACTCTCCCCATGGTCCTTATTCCTTGCGAGATTAAGAATTTATCAATCTCTGCCTTGAACTTGTTTAACGTCCCAGCCTCCACTGTGCTCTGTGGCAATGAATTCCACAGGCCCACCACTCTCTGGCTGAAGAAATGTCTCCTCATTTCTGTTCTAAATTGACCCCCTCTAATTCTAAGCCTGTGCCCACAGGTCCTAATCTCCCCGCCTAACAGAAACAACTTCCCAGCGTCCACCCTTTCTAAAACATGATTATCTTGTAAGTTTCTATTAGATCTCCCCTCAGTCTTCTAAACTCTAATGAATACAATCCAAGGATCCTCAGCCATTCATCATATCTTAGGCCTACCATTCCAGGGATCATCTGTGTGAATCTCCACTAGACACACTCCAGTGCCAGTATGTCCTTCCTGAGGTGTGGGGCCCAAAACTGGACACAGTATTCTAAATGAGGCCTAACCAGAGCTTTATAAAGTCTCAGTAGCATATCACTGCTTTTACATTCCAATCCTCTTGAGATAAATGACAACATTACATTTGCTTTCTTAACCACGGACTCAACCTGCAAGTCAACTTTAGAGAATCCTGTACTAGCACTCCCAGATCCATTTGTACTTTTGCTTTATGAATTTTCTCACCGTTTATAAAATAGTCCATGCCTGTGTTCTTTTCTCCAAAGTGGAAGACCTCACAATTGCTCACATTGAATTTCATCAGCCATTTCTTGGGCCACTCTCCTAAACTGTCTAAATCTTTCGAAAGCCACCTCACTTCCTCAGAACTACATGCCTGTCCACCTAACTTCGTATCATTGGCAAACTTCACCAGAATGCCCCCAATCTCTTCATCCAGATCATTTATATATAAAGTGAACAGCTGCGGCCCCAACACTGAACCCTACGGGACACCACTTGTCACCAGCTGCCATTCCGAAAAAGAATCATTTATCCCAATTCTCTGCCTTCTGTCAGACAGCCAACCCTCAATCTATGCCAGTAGCTCACCTCAAACGCCATGGGCCCTCACCTTACTCAGCAAGCCTCCTGTGAGGCACCTTATCAAAGGCCTTTTGGAAGTCTAGGTAGATAACATCACTTGGTTTCCCTGGTCTAACCTACTTGTTACCTCTTCAAAGAAATCTAACAGGTTTTTCAGGCACAACCTCCCTTTCTAAATCCATGCTGACTTGTTCTAATTCCACCCTGCACTTCCAAGATGTTGTTGCATCTTGGGCATGCTTCTCAAGTGGCATAGTGAGATTCCTGTTAGGCGGTAGTGAGTTCCAATTAATGATCGTTATTCCATGTTAAACATAGAGACATAGAGTCATACAGCATGGAAATATACCCTTCTATCCAGCTTATCTATATCGACCAGACATCCCAATCTGTCCTAGCCCCATTTGCCAGCATTTGGCCCATCTCCCTCTAAACTCTACTATTCATGTACCCATCCAGATGCCTTTTAAATATTGGCTTGTACCCACCTCCACGACTTCCTCCGGCAGCTCATTCCATAAATGCACCACCTTCCGCATGTAAACATTACCTCTCAAATGCCTTTTAGATCTTTCCCTTGTCACCTTAAACCCATGACCTCTAATTTTGACTCCCCTACCATGGGAAAAAGACCTTGGCTATTCACCCTATTCACACCCTTCATAATGTTATAAACGTCTATATGGTCACTCCCTCAGCCTCCAACGCTCCAAGGAAGAAAGCCCCAGCCTAATTCAGCCTCTCCCTATAGTTCAAACCCTCCAATTCTGGCAAATGCTTGAAAATCATTTCTGTACAGCTTTATAACAGATCAACTTGCCATGGATGGTCGTCTCATCAAACCAGCCACTCAAACCAGCCATTGGGAAAATGTGAAATGGAATTAGAGTGGGTTCTCGGCCAGCTTAACTCATTACATACTCTGAGAAAATGTGCACTGCAGATGCTGGAGAGTCAGAGTCGAAAAGCGTGATGCTGGAAAAGCACAGCAGGTCAGGCAGCATCCGAGGAGCAGGAGAATCAACATTTTGGACATAAGCCCTTCATCAGGAATCACTTGTTCCAAAAAAGTCAAGTCAAGGGGGATAGACTTTGCTCAGGAGATCAGGCACAGTCAGTCAAGGGCAGCCTATGATACCTGCCCAAGCCCTGGTCGGGACAGTCAGAGTTAGGGTCCTCCCCTCATAAGCAGTGAGGAGCTGAATCACCCATCTTGACTATGTTGGACTAATTGAAGATGAAAGTAGGTGGCACAGCTATTACTATTGGTGCAGGTAAAGAAGTGTCCCTATTGAACGAGTCGGCAGTGCAGACGGCATGCAGGGCTCCTCATATCATAGATAGGGATAAATGATGGTGAGTGGAGAAGATATTGCAGGCAATAGTGAGAATGGTAGTGCATGAGCCTTGGTGGGAGATGGGAACAATACAGAGACAGAGGGTATTGGAGAGAAGATGAGAGTACTTATGCTGACCGAATGAAGAAGGTCATTGACCTTCTTCCTTCAATGCTGGGCATTTCTCCAGCTGGTTGAGACTGCTCTAACCCTGTGGCAACCTTGAACCAGATTGGAATGGTCTGGTGTCATGGCCTCCACTGTTGATCCCAGGGGAGAGAAAGTCCTGCCCCTGCACCACCCAGATCAGCAGAGGTTCCAGGTCTGTGAAGACAAAGTAGGGTGCCAATTTCCCCCGTCTATCTTGTCTGGGGAAAATGTGCAGGGTAGCTCCAGACTGACAGTGCTTGTCTGGGTGCACACAGCTGTTTAAATATATTAACACCACTATGGATGATGGTCTATTCCAGGATTTTTCGTAATTGGCGAGTAGCTGCAGGAATGTTGTGTGGTAAAATGGCATGGAAATCAGACATGATGGAGTGTATCCTCAAAATGAAAGTAGGATTGTGTCGGTGTGGTGTCAGAAATGCCAACTAACATAGCAACTTTGGTCAGATACGACAAGAAAATCATTAGAACCTGTGACAAAAATCACTCTACCAAATTCAACATTTAGCCAAAAAAACCTTAAGATTCAGCTCCTGTCTACCATTATTTAGGTTGGTTTCAATTCCAAATTTTTAAAACTAATTGATTTTATTCACTATATTTGCCAGGATGTTGTTGGGTATGGAAGGTTTGAATTGTAAAGAAAGGCTGGGTTGGCTGGGACTTTTTTATTGGAGTGTAGAAGGTGGAAAGATGGCCTTCTATGACTTATAAAATCACGAGATGGAAAGATAGTGTTAATGGTAGGTATCTTTTCCCTCAGGTGAGGAATTTCAAGACTGGGGCATTTTTTAAGGTTAGATTAGATTAGATTACTTACAGTGTGGAAACAGGCCCTTCAGCCCAACAAGCCACACCGCCCCGCCGAAGCGAAACCCACCCATACCCCTACATTTAGCCCTTACCTAACACTACGGGCAATTTAGCGTGGCCAATTCACCTGACCTGCACATCTTTGGACTGTGGGAGGAAACCGGAGCACCCGGAGGAAACCCACACAGACACGGGGAGAACGTGCAAACTCCACACAGTCAGTCGCCTGAGGCGGGAATTGAACCCAGGTCTCTGGTGCTGTGAGGCAGCAGTGCTAACCACTGTGCCACCGTGCCACCCATAGTTTGCAATGATGTTTGTCATGGACTGTTTGGACGAAAGGGTCTGTTTCTGTGCTGTATGATTCTGTGACTCTATGACTCTATGACCAGCTGCCTGAACCCATGCCCCCAATAACTCAGTCTCGGCCTAGGGGGTTACCAATCAAGTGACTTAACTACTACATCACAATCTTCCCAAGTTCAAATTACAAGGCATCTGACTTCTCTGATCTTCCAAATATTTTCAAAAGGACCCAACAGCAAAACAGGTGAGGTGGTGACCTTCTTCATAATGATGATGCTTTCCATAATGATAGTGCAGTGTGCAGTATTGAATATCTCTATCTAATGAACATAGGTAGAAGTGACCACCACACCGACACAATCCTACTTTCATTTTGAGGATACACTCCATCATGTCATGTGGCGCAACCACCGTGCTGAATGAGATAGGCTTCAAACTGACCTGGTATCTGATGATTGGCATTGAGAGTGTGTTGCTGGAAAAGCACAGCAGGTCAGGCAGCATCCGTGGAGCAGGTAAATCGAATTTTTGAGCTGGAGTCCTTCACCCGGAATGACTGGGAGGTGAATGCCATCAACAGAAACAGAACAGAATTGAAGCACAATCTGGAACCTCATGACCTGGCATATTCACGATGTTATCATTAGAGTCTTAGAGTCATAGAGATGTACAGCACAGAAACAGACCTTTCGGTCCAACTAGTCCAAACCGACCAGGTATCCCAACCTAATCTAGTCACATTTTCCAGCACCTGGCCCACATCCCTCTAAACCCTTCCTATTCATATACCCATCTAGATGCCTTTTAAATGCTATAATTGTACCAGCCTCCACCACTTCATCTGGCAACTCGTTCCATACATGCACCACTCTCTGTGTGAAAAAAGTTGCCCCGTCGGTCTCTTTTATATCTTTCCCCTCTCACCCTAAACCTATGCCCTCTAGTTCTGGACTCCCCCACCCCAGGAAAAGACCTTGTCTATTTATCCTATCCACACCCCTCATGATTTTATAAACCTCTATAAGGTCACCCCTCAGCCTCCGACACTCCAGAGATTACAGGCCCATCCTATTCAGCCTCTCCCTGTAGCTCAAACCCTCCACCCCAGGCAACGTCCTTGTAATTCTTTTCTGAACCCTTTCAAGTTTCACAACATCCTTCCGATAGGAAGGATACCAGAAATGCACTCAATATTCCACCAGGCCAGGGATTCAACCACGATTCAGTGACAAATGCAAAAATGAAAAGAGCTACATCAGACATAACTGGAAATTAGGTGTCATACTGTGTTAAGCTCTTACACAGGGCCACTTGCATGTCCAACAGTGGAAATGCTATTCTGTAATAATCCGCCCCGGGTAAGGTTTCCCCATTTGTTACAGTTCCAGACAGACCACCTCAAACCATTCGTTCCTGAGTGAACAGGGATAAACTGGCTCCCCTTGGCTATTCACCCACTGCCTCAGTTGCTCATACCAAGATTAATGTCAAAAGCAACACTTCCCTTGTGAATACTTTTCTCCCAGACTCAAATGACCTTATATTTTCAAAGGAGCCAATGTTACCACACATCCTTGAATTAATAAAAAGAGTGAGTTTATTAGTTATTAAATGCTAGAAGAGCTTGTAACCCAACACACAGATACACAGACATGAAATAAAAAGTGATTTCAAAAAAATAAAAGTGAAGAGAAAAGAAATATTAATCAGTCTCTGAATTGGTTATAAAGGATGGACATTTGAATATTACAGCTGGAAGAGTTGATGTCAGGAGATAAACAGTTGATTTTAAAATTTTTGGTTTCATAAATTGATGAAAACATTTTTGCCCTGGAGCCTTTCAGCAGTGATTAAATGTTGCACTCAGAGGAAGTGTCTTTTCCATTTTCTTCACCTGCAGTTCTCAGCGATTAAATGGCTGTGCTTAGAGCTATCACAGACCACAAACCACACACTTGGACCTCAGACCACCAACACACACAGTCCAAGGTTAAAGTTTGCTGTTAAGTCCTATCAGTGTGTTTTCTTGGAGAGGGAACAACACAAATTTGTCTCGCATCCAGACTACTGTACTTATGTGCCATCATATTCACAAAGAAACAACAGCATGATGCACATATTGGAAAGATGCAAAGAGTCCAAAAATATGAAAGTTCAAATGGAGATATATAGATTAGTCTCTGAATTGTTCTCAAAGCTTGTCCATCATCTACAAGGTAATGGAATTCTCTCTGAATGTCTGGATGAGTGCAATTACAATGACACTCAAGAAGCTCAACACCATCCAGGACAAATCAGTCTCCTTAATTGACTCTCCATCTAATGATTGCTTCTAATGACCCTGAAAATCAATAGTGCTTTTGATGATAATTGAGCATTCCAGCATATGACTTGTGCACTCACAATTCTTCATTGCATTACCATTACTCCTTCTCATGCACGTGGTAGATAGGGAAATCAGCTGATCAGACAATAAAGGCTTCATTTATTATATATTTATTCACTTTGTGAATGTAACTCTGAAGTGAAACTAAAGCCTCCACGTTTATTGAGTTTAGTCCTCTCCAGTCTGTGGAGGGGAAACTCAATGTTAATATGCAGCATTGTCTGTGACTTTCCAAAAGTACTGAAAGGGTTTGTACTGAGGCTTTAGAGGTGGATGTTAGTTGTGCAGGAGTTTGGTCTGTCTTGAACCTGTTTAGCAAGCACCATGATAGCTCAAATCCTGCTTTTCAACAGTTTCAATTTGTCACAAGAAACTTATTAGAAACTTCGTGTGTTTCCCATTCTTTAATGCAAAGGTCTGCTGGTAGATCTTGCTCAGGAAGAATGCTATACCTGAGGCAGTAATACATCAGTCACGGGTTCATAAGTTTTCACAAACTGTTCTAAATGTGTCAGTCCAACTGTCATCTGAGTGGTGACATGGTGGCTCAGTGGTTATCACTACTGCCTCATAATGCCAGGGATCTGGGTTCTATTCCAGTCTTGAGTGACTGTGTGTGGAGTTTGCACATTCTCCCCATCCCTGTGTGGGGTTATTCTGGTTTTGTCCCACAGTCCAAAGATGTGCAGGTTAGATGAACTGGCCATGCTAAATTTCTCTGTGGTGTCAAGGGATATATAGGAGAGATGGATTAGCCATGGGAAGTGGCAGGTTGCAGGTATTGGGTGGGAAGTTCTTCAGAGAGTCGGATTGGATTTGTTGAGCTGAATGGCCTGGTCCCACACTATAGGGATTCTATGACCTATGATCAGACGAAGGGGAGCCTTGAGATACTTTGAACAATACTTAGCATTTCCACCAGAATCGAAGAGTGTGGTGCTGGTAAAGCACAGCAGGTCAGGCAGCATTCGAGGAGCAGGAGAATCGATGTTTGAAGCATAAGCCCTTGGGACCCTCCAAACATACAGGATCAATATGGATTTCACCAGTTTCTTCGTTTCCCTTCTCCCCACCTTATCCCAGATCCAACCCTTCAACTTGGCATCGCCTTCTTGAACTATCCTACCTGTCCATCATCCATCCCAGCTATCCGCTCATCCAACTTTTCACCTTCACCCCCACCTTCAGCTACCTATCGCATTCCCAGTTACCTTCCCCCCAGCCCCACCCCCTCCCATTTACCTCTCAGCTCCCTTGGGCCACAAGCCTCATTAATGATGAATGGTTTATGCTCGAAACGTTGATTCTTCTGCTCCTCAGATGCTGCCTAACTGGCTGTGCTTTTCCAGCACCACACTCTTCGACTTTGATCTCCAGCATCTGCAGTCCTCACTTTCTCTTCCTTGGTATTTCCACCAGTTCATTCCTTGTGCTGTTTCAGAAGGTTATGTGTATGACTTACAAATAAAGCTTTGCATTGCCCCTTTGAAACATCGACACTTCTGAATCTGGCACATCGTGTGTGTCACATGTTGCACACGTAATTGCTCGGTACAACTTCAAAGGTCCCAGCATGGAGTGAGCTCATCCACTTGCCATGCCATGCATGTCTATTCACCAAATCACCAGAAAATGCATCCAAAGTACATAAGGAAAATTAATTGATCAATCAAGATGAGCTTGAGACAATATCGCTCATCAAGGTGCGCAACTAAATTCCCTTTCTCCCTGCCAGCAGATAAATGGGGAAGATTAGAGTTCACAGAAACTTTACAATATGCAGCTGTTTCAATTCAGAGTTTACAGGATAAAATTGCCCTCCCAAGACTCAATGATTTCTCCTCTCTAGACCTAACCCAAAATGGATTGGACTGTCCTATTCACAGCAAGGGGGATGGGTGAGTGGAGGGTGGGTTGACAGTGTTGTCATGGTTTCATCACTGGATGAAAGTTAGTTTATCCCTAGGATCTGGTTACTATTCTGGGAACCGAGGTTCAAGCCTCACCACAGCACAGCGAAATCAGGAATTAAAAGCTAGTTGCAGTCACACTATGAACTATTATCAGTTATTTAATTCACCTGATGACTAATTGGGAAAGAAATCTGCATTCCTTATCTGGTCCATTGTGGTTGATCATTAACTGCACTCTGAAATAGCGAGCTAACCATTCACTTGAAGTTTCATTTGGGACTGGAAACAAATGCTGGCTTTGCCAGGGACACCCACATCCTGTGAAAGAATAAATAAGCAATTTTTGTGGAAATGAGTCAATAAACTTTAAGAAGTTTCCAGCCAATCCAATTTACACAAGCCACGTACATTCTCTTCTATCACCTATTTCAGGGTAGAAAAAAGAACTGGAAGTGATATTGTGTTTTTGACATTGACTGTTTCACAGCCATGCAATGAATTCTTTTCCAAGTGGACACCCTGTTCTAATGAGGAAGTCAGTCAGATATTTTGAATATAGCAAGGCCCCACAAATAGAACAAATGTTGTCTGAAATAAAAGCTCAGATAATCTATTCCCGTTGAATGGGCTGAGAAATGTATGGGTCCCTGGACATCAAGAGAAAAACACCTGCTCCTCTTTGATCAATTCATTCGGTTCCATATGCTTGAGATGTTTGACAGGTTTTCAATTTAATGTCTCACCTGAAACATTTTTCCAAATACGGTCTGCAATCTAATGCTAAACGGTTGTCAGCTTCCTGGCGGCCTGGGGTGTAGGAGGCAGAGGCTCAACCTGCAAATCGGTTTACCATGGAAGGGTGGACTGAAAGGGTCAGAGCTAAGCCACCGTCCATTCTGGGGAAGGTTTCATCCTTACCCACCTCTTCACAGTAATAGCTGAGCAACACTGTGCCTTGGCTAGTTCTGTCCAATATCAATATTTCACAGGACACCTCCATGACAAGGCATCCTCACTGATCCGATCTGCCTCAGCAGCGCCCAGTGGAAACACTAAGCTGCAGCAACACAGACTCTGATTTATTTTTTATTCATTCATGGGATGTGGGCGTCGCTGGCTAGGCCAGCATTTATTGCCCGTCCCTAACTGTCCAGAGGGTAGTTAAGTGTCAACCACAATGCTGTGGTCTGGAGTCACACATAGGACAGACTGAGTACGGATGGCATTTTCCTTCCCAAAAGGACATTAGTGAACCAGGTGGGTTCTTCCAACAATCAACAACGGATTCATAATCATCGTTAGATCCTTAACTCCAGGTTAAAGAGAGCATTGAGAGTCGGCTTGCTGTCTTTTATAAGACTCCAAACACACAGGGTGCCCGTTTGGATGCCTCATTCAGCAAGATATTGCTGCTGGATGAATATCCAACAAATCTCGAACATCGGTGTTGGGAACCCCCATTTAGGTGAAGCCTCAAAGCCCTGAAGAATTAGAACCATGATATTCCAGACAGGCTCTTACAACAATAGCTAACATTTGTATCAGCCCTTTAACCTAAATGACTGTCCAAATTTAATCCCATAGATATAAGGCAGACTCAGCAGCAGAGGGTTCAGGTTAGATATGAAGCAAGTGATATAAGATGTAGGAGGCAATGTGGAAAATTCCATGATGCTGTTACTGTACAGAAGTGAACAGAGGTAGACTTAATTTTTGCTCAGGTTTAAAGTTATTTGAATTCAAAATATAGCCACTCATCTTCAGCATGTCAGTTTATTGGAAAAGACTTTTATCCTCAGTTTCTAAACCCTCTTAAGTTGTTAACCATGCCAGAGAGAATATGTCTGGGCATCATTCAAATTGGAGATAAGAGAGTTGAAGGACATATTAAGCCATTAATACAGATTTTACTCATGTCTTCTTAGAATGCATCCTGCCTACTCAGAACATTTCTGTTTCTGAATAAGAAACACAAGGTGAGAGTTACAGACAATATCATGCAAATGAAGGAACCAGGAGCATCTTATGAGAGGTGGAACTGAAAATGAGAGCTGGAACATGTAAAAGATTGTTGATAAAGAAATTGGTGTTCTATTTAATGGTGTCAAGAACATAAGTTTGTCCTCTTCATTTCCTATTTGATTCATATCTGTAATTAAATTGAGTTTGGTAATTCTGCATCTGGGGCCAGTTTAAGTAAATAATGGTAATTCCTGTCTCTTGGAGCAGATTCATTAAAAACCAAAGTCAAATGGAGTCAGAAATCCAAGGGTTTCTGAAATCTAAAAGATATAAGATTTAAGCTGAAGTAGAAAGCTGCTGGGCTGCAGATTCTGATTCACTGGAACACAGGGTCTGCTGATAGGAAGATAATCAAAGAAGGAACGGCTCAGTAAAGTACATGAATGAAAATGTGAAAGGCTGATACTGTCTGCAATGGTCTGTTTCGTAGTGGATTTAGAAGAGACAAACAAAGCACAACGGAGCGCCTCAAAGTGCTTTTCAGCTCATTGTTGTAATTGGTACACAATAAGATCACACAAATACCCACACTGGTTGAGGGATAAAGTTTGACCAGGACACCTAGTTTTCTTCAAAATAATAATATCAGATCTGAATGAGTAGGCGGTCATGGATGTAATTTAACCGCCCACCCAACAGAGATCACCAACAGTATAACATTTGGTCAACACCATCTGGATTTTGTACTTGAGTCTCCAGAGCGGGTTTCAAACTCACAACCTTCAAAATCACAAGTGAGTTTGTTATCAGAGAGGAGAAAGGGAATCCAACCAGCCTGCCCAAAACCAAAAACCTTCTTTAATAACTAATCCCAACCTAAACTCTTCTTTAATAACTAATCCCAACCTAAACTCTTCTTTAATAACTAATCCCAACCTAAAGTACAAATATTCCTTACATCAACTTTGAATTGCTTAATAAGTTGCTTCTTCATTCTATTCAGACTGAAAGCATCAATAGACTTCTCTGGTAATCCATTCTTTAAAGACCGTTACTTGTATAAACAAAAAGGTTCCAGCTGGCTTATTTCTGTCATTAATATCCTTTTAATTTCTAACTTGTGTCCACATATATTTGAAGCTGTCTCCATAATTACCAATGAACCTGAATGGTGTATTTCCTTCATAAACCCGAAAAGCGTGAAAAGGTCACCTCCATGTCTCCTCTTTGTGAACTTCTCTAAATTAATGTGT
Source organism: Chiloscyllium plagiosum (assembly GCF_004010195.1). NCBI lineage: Eukaryota > Metazoa > Chordata > Chondrichthyes > Orectolobiformes > Hemiscylliidae > Chiloscyllium > Chiloscyllium plagiosum. The sequence continues at coordinate 29,498,477 of NC_057742.1, read as the reverse complement.
TTTTACAATTATGCTATTTCAGTTCCATATTCACTGTCTTATGTCGAAATGTTTTGCAGTCACAGCAGAACTGTCCTAGTTCCACTTCTTTTTCATGTGCATTGTAACTTTTCCACAATATATGCTCATCAAACAATGGATTTTCTGAATTAATACTTCTAGTTGGATGACTTGGTCAATGGGTATAGGAAGCAGTAAGGTATTGAACATTTAGGGCTGGAGATCAGATGGCTGATGTGTTAACCTCCAACTTACATAAGGTTAAAAACCAGCAAAAATGGGAGGCCTGAAAATCAGGCTGATAGACTCTCCTTTTCAGAAGACTGCTAATTCAACATTCACCTCATCAAGAAAGCTCACCAATCTTAAATTATCTTGTGCAACACATATCTTTCTGTGTCATTTGGAATCATTTGGCTCTTGAGTTGTGTGATCATCAGTCAGGCCTCAAAAGGTACACAAATAAATACAATCATGCAAATAGGCAAAAACAGACAGGTATATGCCTATACGTAGATTCAGTGACACCATATATACAAACAATATATAGACGTGAACTTTGCAGACAGACACAAACATGTTTAGTTTATATTTTCTTAATAATTATTTTTAATCAGTCTTAGGATGTTGGTATCACTGGTTGGCCAGCATTTATTGCTTGTCCCTAGTTGCTGTTTTCTTGAACCACAGAAGTCCATGGGCTGCAGGCAGACTCACAATGGCCTTAGGAAGGGAGTTGCAGAATTATGACCAAGTTATATTAATGGAATGGCAATATATTTCCAGTATGTTGAGGAGCCAGTGTTTGACTGGGATGGGCTAGATGCACTAGCCACCTGAGGAAGGAGCGGGGGCTCTGAAAGCTTGCAGTTTCAAATAAACTTGTTGGACTACAACCCCGCGTCATGTGATATATTTCCAAGTCAGGATTGTGAGCGGCTTGGAGGGGAACTTGCAGGTGGTGACGTTCCCAAGTATCTGCTGCTCTTGTCCTTCTAGACAGAAGTGATCATGGGTTTGAAAGGTGCTGTCTGAGGATCTCTGGTGCATTTCTGCAGTGCATCTTATAGAAAGAACACACTGTTGCTACTAAGCATCCATGGTGGAGGGAGTGAATGCTTGTGAATATGGTGCCAATTAAGGGGGTTGCTTTACCCTGCATGCTGTCAAGATTCTTGAGTGTTGTTGAAGCAGCACTTATCCAAGCAAGTGGGGAGTATTCATTTCATTCCTGGGTTGTGCTTTGCAGTCGGTGAATATTCTTTGGGTTGTCAAGAGGTGAGTTACTCGCCGCATTATTCCTAGTTTCTGACATACTCTCGTAGATATTTGTATTTATATGGTGAGTTCAGTTAGTTTCTGGTCAATGGTAACCCCAGGATGTTGATAGTGAGTGATTGAGTGATGGTAACACCATTGAATGTCATGGGCTGGTGGTTATATTGTCCTTTATTAGAGATAGACTTCGCCTGACATTTCTGCAATGTGAAGTATTCGAAACAAAGTCGATGAACTTGTTGTGTAAATCAATACAAAAGGGTTTGATTAAGTTCCCATTCCAGAAACGTGGTTTCAGGGTGGTGATGACTGGGAATTAAATATCCAATGGTATCGGGTAATTAGCAAGGATAGGCAGGAAGGTAAGGAAGGTGAGTCACATCTTAATCAAAGATGAGATTAGGGTGATAGGGAGAAACGATATAGGATCTAAGGAGCAAAATGTTGAATCCATTTGGGTGGAGATCAGAAATATTAAGGGGAAGAAGTCATTGGTGGGAGTAGACTATCGGCCACCCAATAATAATGCTACAGCGGCAGAGGCAATCCATCAAGAAATATCTGACAAATTTAAGATTGGAAGGGCAGTAGTCATGAGAGACTTTAACATGCACATTGGCCAAATCAAGTCGGTAGGGGCAGTCTTGAAGAGGTATTCATAGAACTCATCCGTGATAACTTTCTTGAACAGCATGTAACTGAACCTACAAGGGAGCATGCAATCTTAGATTTGTTCCTGTCTAATGAGTCAGGTAAAATTAATGACCTCGTAGTTAAGGATCCTCTCAGAAAGCGTGATCACAATATGATTGAATTTTGGATACAAATAGAGGGTGAAATAGTATCATCAAAATCAGGGTGTTACCCTTAAACAAGGGAGACTGTAATGGCATGAGGAAGGAGTTGGCTAAATTAGACTGGCAACACAAGTTTTATAGTGGAACAGTTGAGGAACAGTGGAGGACTTTCAAAGAGATTTTTCACAGTGCTCAAGGAAAGTATATTCTGGTCAACAAGAAGGATAGCAAGGGTAGGAAGAGTCAGCTTTGAATAACTAAGGAAATAAAGGAAGGCATCCAATTAAAAGCTCAGGCTTACAAAGTAGCCAAAAGTATTGGGAAATAGGGAAATTGGGAAAACTTTAAAAAGCCACAAAGTACCATGAAATAAGCAATGAGGAAAGGAAAGATAGATTATGAAAGCGAACTAACACAGAATATAAAAACAGGTCGGAAAAGTTTTTGTAAATATATAAAATGGAAAATGTTGGCTAAAGTGGATGAAGATCCCTTGAAGGCTGAGAAAGGGAAATTAATATTGAGTAATGCTGAAAAAGCCAAGGCCTTGAATAATTATTCTGTGTTAGTCTTCAAAGTGGAAGATGTGTATAACATGCCAAAGAATGATGTTAAGGATACAATGCAAGGTGAAGACCTCAATTCAATTGTTATCACAAAATGGATAATGTTGAGCAAATGTGAGGAAGAATTACTGTCAGTGGTAATTTATCAAGATTCACTGGAATCAGGGCAGGTCCCAGCGGACTGAAAGATACCAAATGTCACGCCGCTGCTTAAAAACGTGTAGGCAAAAGGCAGGTAACTATAGGCCAGTTAGCTTAACATCTCTAGTCAGCAAAATGCTGGAGGCTACCATTACAGAAGAAATAGTGAGACACCTGGATAGAAAGGGTTCCCTCAGGCTGATGCAGCACGGATTCAGGAAGGGGAGGTTGTGTCTGACAAACTTTCTGGAGTTCTTTGAGGATGTAACAAGCGCGAGAGATGGGGAGAAACAGATGGATCTTGTATACTTGGATTTCCAGAGGCCATTCGATAACGTTCTGCATAAAAGACTCATCCATAAGATAAGAATACATGGAGTTATAGGGAATGTACTAGCATGGATGGAGGATCGGTTAACCAATAAAAAGCAGAGAGTCGGGATAAATGGGTGTTTCTCTGTTTGGAGGTCAGCGGTGAGTAGGGTACCACAGGGGTTGGAGTTGGGCCTGCAACTTTTCATGATTTATATAAATGATTTGGAAGAGGAGATGGAGTGTGACTTTTCCAAATGTGCTGATGACACTAAATTGAGTGGAAAAGCAAACTGTGCAGAGGATGTGGCGGAAGATGAGGCGCTCTTCCTCCAGCCGTCGGGTTGCTATGGTCTGGCGATGGAGGAGGCCAAGGACCTGCAATGTCCTTGGTGGAGTGGGAAGGGGATTTCACGTGTTGAGCCACAGGGTGGTTGGGTTGCTTGGTCCGGGTGTCCCAAAAGTGTTCTCTGAAACATTCCGCAAGTAGGCAGCCTGTCTCCCCAATATAGAGAATGCCACATCGGGTGCAGCGGATGCAGTAAATGATGTGTGTGGAGGTGCAGGTGAATTTGTGGTGGATATGGAAGGATCC
>NC_057742.1:29492923-29494733 GCF_004010195.1 Chiloscyllium plagiosum | reverse complement strand
TGGAGGGGCGGGGCTCAAGGGCGGAGGAGCGGGAAGTGGAGGAGATGCGATGGAGAGCATCGTCGATCACGTCTGGGGGGAAATTGCGGTCTTTGAAGAAGGAGGCCATCTGGGTTGTTCAGTATTGGAACTGGACCTCCTGGGAGCAGGTGCGGTGGAGACGAAGGAATTGGGAGTATGGGATGTGGAGAGTCTGCAGAGAGACTTAGGTAGGTTAAGTGAGTGGGCAACGATCTGGCAGATGGAGTACAATGTTAGTAAATGTGAGGTTATCCACTTTGGAAGTAAAAATACGAGGTCAGAATATTATTTAACTGGTGAAAGATTGCAGTTTGCTTTTATGCAGAGGGACCTAGGAGTGTCCATACATGAATCGCTAAAAATTGATTTGCAGATGCAACATGTGATCAGGAAGGCAAACAGAATATTGTCTTTTATTACTAAAGGGATTGAATTTAAGAGCAGGGAGGTTCTGTTGCAATCATACAAGGTGTTTGTGAGTCCACACCTGGAATATTGTGCACAGTTCTGGGTCTCCTTACTTGAGGAAGGATAGATTGGCTTTGGAGGTGGTGCAGAGGAGGTTCACCAAGTTGATTCTGGAGATGAGGGGGGTTACCTGTGAGGAGAGGTTGAGCCAACTGGGACTGTTCTTACTAGAATTTCGAAGAATGAGAGGGGATCTTACAGAAACATATAAGATTATGAAAGGGATAGATAAGATGGAGGCAGGCAATTTGTTTCCTGAAGGGCTTTTGCTTGAAACATCGATTTTACTGCTCCTCGGATGCTGCCTGAACTGCTGTGCTTTTCCAGCACCACTCTAATCTAGACCCTGTTTCCATTGGTGGGTGAGACTAGGACTAGGGGACATGGCCTCAGGACTGGGGGGAGTAGATTTAGGACAGAGATGAGGAGGAACTGTTTTTTTCCAGAGAGTAGTGAATCTATGGAATTCTCTGCCCAAGGAAGCAGTAGAGACAACCTCTTCCAACTTAGTTTGTTGCAACAGGTGCTCCCTATGTGGTTTTCTCTATATCAGGGAAACAGAAATAAACGTGGGGAATGGTTCACCAAGCCTCTCAGCCGGGCCCGCAGGGGCCAATCAGACCTCCCAGTCACCACCCATTTCAATTCCCCTAACCAACATGGCCATCCTTGGCTTCCTCCATTGCCAAAACAAACCACAGCGCCTATTGGAGGAACATCACCTTATCTTCCACTTGGGCAGCTTACAGCTCGGAGGACTCAACATTGAGTCTTCCAATTTCAAATAATCTCCTTCCCCATCCCCTGACTCCCTTCCCCAACCTCTCTCCATCCATTCCCTGCCACCAATCGGATTCATTCCCCCCATTGACCAATCAGGTCGTACCCTCTACCTGTCTTACCTATCCCCACTTCACCACGCTGCCCCCGCCTCCCTCTTTATCTGCAGCCCACCCCTACAACCACCCCCTGTCCTGAAGAAGGGTTACACCTGAAATGTTGACTTCTCCACCTCCTGATGCTGCCTGGCTTGTTGTGCTCTTCCAGCCTCCTGCCTGTCTACCAAGGAAGCAGTAGAGGCAGCTTCATTAAATATATTCAACACACAGTTGGATGGGTTTGCGCATGGTAAAAACAATGACTGCAGATGCTGGAAACCAGAGTCTAGATTAGAGTGGTGCTGGAAAAGCACAGCAGTTCAGGCAGCATCCAAGGAGCAGTAAAATCGACATTTTGGGCAAAAGCCCTTCATCAGGAATACAGGCAGAGAGCCTGAAGGGTGGAGAGATAAGTGAGAGGAGGGTGGGGGTGGGGAGAAAGT
>NC_057742.1:29451446-29492439 GCF_004010195.1 Chiloscyllium plagiosum | reverse complement strand
AAAATGTTGTCGGATGATTTGGTTTATGCGAAGGTTGGTAGGGTGGAAGGTGAGCACCAGGGGCGTTCTGTCCTTGTTACGGTTGGAGGGGTGGGGTCTGAGGGCGGGGGTGTGGGATGTGGACGAGATGCGTTGGAGGGGATTGCGTTGCAGGTAGGAGGAGTTAAGATGATGGATGGATCAGTCATGATCATAATGAATGGTGGGGCAGGCTCGACGGGCCAAATGGCCTACTCCTGCTTCTATTACCTTGAAACTATGAAGTTATGAATTTAAATTGCAACTTGATAACCCAAGCCTGGATATTGTCCAGAACGTATTGCTTTTCTACTTGGACTTCTTCAGTATCTGTGGAGTCATGAATGCTGCTGAACATTGTGTAATCACTGGTGAATATTTCTACTTCTCTGAAGAACTCCTGTGTAGATGTCCTGGAGCTGAGATAACTAACCACCAACAACCACGACCATCTTCCTACGTGCCAGGTATGACTAATCACTGGAGAGGTTGTCCCAATACTTATTGATTCTAGTTTTGCCAGGGCTCCTTGTTGCCACACTGTGTTGAAAGCAGCCTTGATGTCAAGGACTGTCACTCTCATCTCCCCTCTGGAATTCAACTCTTGATGTCTATGTTCAAATCAAGGCTGTAGTGAGGTCAGGAGCTGAGTGACCCTGGCGGAACCCAAACTGGGCATCACTGAGCAGGTTATTGCTGAGCAAGTGCTGCTTGATAGGACTCTTGATGACACCTTCCATCACTTTACTGATGATCGAGAGTAAACTGATGGGGCAGTAATTGGCCAGGTTGAATTTGTCCTGTTTTTTTATGCACAGGTCATACCTGGACAATTTTCCACATTGGAAAACGTGAGGACTGCAGATGCTGGAGATCAGAGTCAAGAGTGTGGTGCTGGAAAAACACAGCAGGTTGACGTTTCGGGGCAAGAGCTCTTCATCAGGAACTTTCTACATTGTTGGGTAGGTGCCAGTGTTATAGCTGAACTTGGAAGAGCTTGGTCAGGGGAGCAGCAAGTTCTGGAGCACAAGTCTTCAAAACGGCTGCTGGACTATTGTCAGAATCCATAACCTTTGCAGTGTCCAGTGCCTCCAACCGTTTCTAGATGTCATGTGGAGTGAGTCAAATTGGCTGAAGACTGGTATCGGTAATGATAGGGACCATTGGAAGATGCAGAGATGGATCATCCAATCGGCAATTCTGGCTGAAGATATATCTGCAGCCTCCTCCTCCAGTGAGTTGTTTAATTGTTCTGCACCACTCATGACTGGATGTGGCAGCGCAGTAGAGATTAGATCTGATCCGCTGGTTGTGGGATCACTTAGCACTGTCTATCATTTGCTATTTATGCCTTTTGACATGCACAAAGCCCTGTTTGGTTGCTTCACCAGGTTGACTCCTCATTGGTAGGTATGCTTGGCCCTACTTCTGGCATGTCCTTCTGCACTCTCCATTGAACCAGGTTTGATCCCTTGGCTTGATGGTAATGGTTGAGTGGGGAATATACCATGAGGTTTGTCTTTGAGTACAAAACTGCTGCCGTTGATGGCCCATAGCGTCTCATGGGTATCCCAGTCTTGAGTTGCTATGTGTGTTCAAAGTCTGTTCCATTTAGCATGGTGATAGTGCCAGACAACATGATGGTAATGTGAAGGCAGGACTTTGTCTCTACAAGGACAGTGCAGTAATCACAAACAAAGGATGAGAATGCACATGGACATAAGCACAAAACAAATGCATTATATAGAAGCAAATTAATAGATGAGAACAAAATAATTCCTGCATTTAAACTATGGTTTTGGGTTGTTTTTATTCATTCGGAAGGATGTGGATGTTTCTGGCTGGCCAGAATTTATTACTCATCCCAAGTTGCCTTTGAGAAGGTGGATATATTTTAATGAAAGGCTCCTTGGCAATAGCGGTATTATTTTTCTGCAAATTGGTGAATTTTTCAAAGTGAGTTTAGAAAATTAGAGGAAATGATAGACATTTGGCTCCTCACTAAACAAAGCAAATGTTATTCTATCATATTCTAATTCTGTGAGGACCATCCCTTCAGTTTCGAATGCTTTCAGCGTGACACTGCTCCCTGCCACAGAGCATAGGGCAACATCCATCGTGGAAATATTTCATGCAGGGATACGTTAATCAGTGAATTATTGCATGTCTCAAAAACTGCTCCCTTTGTTGAGAAACTACATGCCACACTTTCTTTGAGAGCTTTCTGAATATAATTTTTGAGTTTGAAATTTCTGTCTCAATGAATATATTTAAGCTGCAAAAAACAGCTACAAAACAACAGAGTTGCATCATACCCGTCACCCTGTGGGCTTGAGCTGCGCTCTGTGCCTCACTTGCTGTAAGCTGATTGACAGTGGCAGTACTGAAGCAGGAATAATGAACACTTGTTTAGAGCAGTTGGCAGATCAGGCCAATGGTAGATTGATGGACTGCAACGCCTATATGCTAATTTTAGGAAATTGAAATACATACAGGCACCACATTATAAATAATTGAGTACTCTGCCCCTTAAATATATTCCATATTCTCAGAACAAATCATAATAATAATTATAATCAGATCAGTGTTATGAGTCTTCTCTATTCAGCACCAATTCCCACAGGCCATTTCACCTTCTTGTCACTGTATAATTTTTGTTCGTGTTGCCAGACAATTACGTATCTTTAATGTGTGCTCTGAAAAGTGCGAGGATGACCCTTTCAATTGACTGTTTGATGACTGCAATCATTCCCTTGCACTGGAGTATTTTATTTCAGTTTTAATCAGGGAATTTGTATATTAAAAAAAATCATTTGCAGCTCCACTAGAACTAGGGGGCATAGCCTCAAAACAAAGGGGAGCAGATTTAGGACTGAGTTGAGGAAGAACGTCTTCACCCAAAGGGTTGTGGATCTGTGGGATTCCCTGCCCAGTGGAGCTGCTGAGGCTGCCTCATTGAATGTTTTAAAGGCAAAGATAGATCAATCTTTGAGCAGTAAAGGGATTAGGTTATGGTGAGCAGGGAGGGAAATGGAGCTGAGTCCACAAAAGGATCAGACCTAGTCTGATTGAATGATAGAGCAGTCCTGACATGCTAGATGGCCTACTCCTGCTCCTGTTTCTTACATTCTTATGTTCTTCACACTTTTTTTTAGCAACATTAAACATTAAATGAAGATGCTGTGGGGATAGTTCCTGATTAGAAACACACTGTGGAATATAGAACATTCAGGTCCTCGGGTCTGTACTTGCATTCACTTACATCATTGCAGATTTATACCTCAATTGCAGTCCAATGTCTTACTACCACTAATACCTACTTTGCACCACTTAAAGCATCATGGTATCTGTACCAATTGGAACTGGACCATGTCATCATCACGTATTAGTATCAACAAAGATAAAATCCACACCTTCAAGAATGGGCAAAATCATAACTAAAGTTATCCAAGTTACAGATGCCTATAGGGGACAAGTCATTTCCAGTTTCTAAACTTCTGAAAGAGACAAGAAAGTTGATATTGTTAGACACATGCCCCCTGGACAGGTAACTGTTACTATGGCTTTAGTGAGTTGAAGCACCTGTTTAGTAAATTGGGCATCCTCAGTTCAAACTTTAGCAACGCCTGTATCCTCAGAACATAGACAGGTGTGCAATCCATCCTGAATCCATTTGGATCAACTTACCCCATTCTTCTTGTACAAAGCACTGAAGCGATGAATGTGAAACCTGCAGGCACCCACCTAACATTTGATGTCACTCGCATTGAAACCTGTAAATGATGTGGGATTCACGCCAAGAGTTCCACTTTGATTCTATGGAGTGTTTTGTTGTTTTTGAGTGAGATTAACCAAAGCTTGAAGAGATGTCAAATTTCTTCCATCTGAAATTTTCAATGTCGACAAAGTCTCAACAAAACATCCCATGATGAGAGTTATGTAAATGGGCTGGGAACTGAACAGCAATCGAATGCAGAATGTTCATGGAATGGAAACAAGAGGCAATGTCTGCCCTCTAGTGGTCCGTCCTGCAATGTATTTGAATTTACAGTGGTGCTGTGCAGACAAAAGTCTTCGCTGAATCATAGATTTGTTGAATGATATGCCACAGAAGGAAACCATTTGACCCAATCTGCCTGTGTCAGCTGTTTGAAAAGAGGGATTTACACAATCCCTTTCTCCTTACTCTTTTCCTCTAGATCTTTTATCTTTTGTTTGGAAATAGCTTTGTCTTAATTACTGTTTGACTGTGAACACCCATATTTAAACTCTTCTTAGCATTAAGGAAATCAATGTTCCCAATCCGAATAGAACTAGCTTAAACCCTTCCACTTAAAAATCACTTTATTTCCAAATATGAGAAGTCAATTTTTTTTAAAATATTTGCACACTGTTCAATGTCAACTGAGTATATATCAAAATATTCCTCTACTTGGTCAGAAGACAACATGAGCTTGCTGTTTTGGAGATTGTTGATCATGACTCAATTTCTCTCTCTCTTTTACTGGATTTTACTTGATTTGTTTTCTTTTATTTGTGTTTCATGTACCCCATGCACCTCCAAACCACAGCCTCTGGGTTATTTCTGGTCCACATTTTTGAGTAGTCTATCTCAGCCAATTCAGTCCTATTAGTCATTGATGCATTTTTTACTCATTATGTTTACCTGTTTGAATTTCTTCTACCTGGAACTTTGATGAGAGTTATTGTCACTCCTGCTGATGCATTGATAGATAAATCCTAACTTTGAACATCAAAGACTTTAAATCAAGGAAAAAATAGACTTGCAATTATAGAGCAATTTTCACAACATCATATGCCTCAACATATTTCACAGCCAATAAAGTACTTTGGAAGTGTAGTCATGTAAGAAAGCCAATTTGTGAACAGCAAGCTCTCATTCTCGCACCATAAGAGATAATGTTTTGTTTTTCAGAGATGTTGATTGAGAGAAAAACATTGACCACTACACAGAGGAGAACATTCCCACCTCTTCTTCAAAATAGTGCCTCAGGATTTATTACATTCAAGAGTGTGGTGTTGGAAAAGCACAGTAGGTCAGGCAGCATCTGAGGAGCAGGAATATCAATGCTTCAGGCAAAAGCCCTTCATCAGGAGCCTCGGGAATGGAGAGATTTAAAAAAAATCACCTGAGAGACCTTTCTCTTGATCACCTTTAACATTACTCCATTAGTGTGGAGGAGCCGGTATTGGACTGGGGTGGACAAAGTTAGAAGTCACATGACACTAGGTTATAATCCAACATGTTATTTGAAATCACAAACTTTTGGAACACTGCTCCTTCATCAGGTGAAGTGGAAGGAAGTGCACAGGCACAGAATTTACCGGCAGAAACACCCTGGCAAGATAATTCTAGGTAATTATGAATGCCAAAAGATAAGTACAAATAGTGTGAATGGAGTGTCCACATTAGAGTATCAGCCTTGATTATAGTATTGCAGTCCTGGACTGGGTCTTGGATGTTGCAACTGAGGGACAAACACAGAACTGACTGAGCCACAGCTAACATAGCTTGTGGTGCATCCAGATATTGGTGACGTAGGATTTACATTTGAAAATATAGCCAGTAGGCTGTCTAATACAAAATGAAATGGCTCACTTAGGAATCTTTGTGCACTTGTGAAATACATGCTTTGTGAATGCCCATTTCTCCTGGATACATTCCATGAAAGGTACTTATTATTTCATACTGCCAAAAGAAAAGGTCAATTAAGAAAATGAATTCTATAGATACAACAATGTACAGGTTTAAATTTGTTTTAAAATATTTATAATAGAACTCCCTATTTTAACTGGAAAAGATCAATGATTATTTCAGTGGCTGTGAGATAGCATGCACCCACTGCTCCTTTTCGTTGCCAAGCATTTACCTTATTTTGTCTTAAATATATTGATACTCTTAATATCCAAATTCTTCTGTTGAGAGTCTATTTCTTCCCTTCAGTGCCTTCTATGTAAAAGTTAAATCGAAATAGTCTTCCTCCCCTCCCTCATCTGATAATTGATGCAATGATTATGTTAAATATCTTGACATACATTTGTCTCCACCCTTACAGATGTTCAAATCTATAATCGGATCAGAACCTGAACAGTTGCTTCTCCAATGTAAACACTCTCAACTTCTGAAACTTCTTGAATCTAATCCCAATCAACAGTTTAGTTTTCTCTGTCGCTTTCTGCCCTGTGGCTGAATGCCTTTCTCACAACACAGTCACCAAAGTTCTGGATGTAGATTTGCTCCCTGAGCTAGAAGGTTCATGTTCAGACATTTCGTTACCATACTAGGTAACATCTTCAGTGAGCCTTCAGACGAAGCATTTCTGATAATTCCTGCTTTCTATTTATATGCTTGGGTTCCTTTAGGTTGGTGATGCCATTTCCTATGGTGATGTCATTTCCGGTTCTTTTTCTCAGGCGGTGGTAAATCGAGTCCAAGTCAATGTGTTTGTTGATAGACTTCCGGTTGGAATGCCGTGCTTCTAGGAATTCTCGTGCTTGTCTCTGTTTGGCTTGTCCTAGGATGGATGTGTTGTCCCAGTCCAAGTGGTGTCCTTCCTCATCTATATGTAAGGATATTAGACCATGTCGTTTTGTGGCTAGTTGATATTCATGTATCCTGGTGGATAATGTTCTGCCTGTTTATCCAATGTAGTGTTTGTTCCAGTCCTTGCACAGTATTTTGTAAATGACATTAGTTTTGCTGGATGTCACTATAGGATCTTTCAAGTTCATTAGCTACTGTTTTAGTGTGTTGGTGGCTTTGTGGGCTACCATATGCTAAGGGTCTGAGTAGTCTGGCAGTCATTTCCAAGATGTCTTTGATGTAGGGGAGAGTGGCTAGGATTTCTGGATGCGTTTTGTCCGCTTGTTTGGGTTAATTGCTGAGAAATCTGCGGACTGTGTTCATTTGGTACCCATTCTTTTTTAATACAATGTATAGGTGTTTTTCCTCAACTCTGCATAGTTCCTCTGCGCTGCAGTGTGTGGTGGTTCACTGGAATAATATTCTAATGCAACTTCATTTGTGAATATTGGGATGATGGTTTCTGTCGTTCAGTATTTGGTCCGGATGTGTTGTTTTACTGTAGATGCTGGTTTGAAGTTCCCCATTGGCTGTTCGCTCGACTGTGACATTTAGGAATGGCAGTTTGTTGTTGTTTTCCTCCTCTTTAGTGAATTTTATGCCAGTAAGGGTATTATTGATGGTCTTGAAGGTTTCCTTTAATTTGTTTTGTTTAGTCATGACAAAGGTGTCATCCACGTAGCCGACCCAAAGTTTGGGTTGGACGGTTGGCAGAGCTGTTTGTTCGAGTCTCTACATTACTGTCTCTGCTAAGAATCCTGATATCGGAGATCCCATGGGTGTTCTGTTGGTTTATCTGGGTTTTGTTGTCGAAGGTGAAGTGGGTGGTAAGGCATAGGTCCACTAGCTTGACGATACTGTCCTTGCTGATGAAGATGGTGGTGTTTGGTGTATGTGTCTTTGGGTCTTCTAAAAGTCTAGTCAGTGTTTTCTTGGCCAGGTTGATGTTGATTGATGTGAACAGGGCTGTTACATCAAAGGAGATCAGTATTTCATCCTCTTCTATCTTCATGTCTTTGATGGCCTTCAGGAATTCTTGGGTTGAGTGGATGGAGTAGGTAATTCTTCTACTAAGTGCTTTAGTCTTTGGCGTAGCTCCTTGGCCAGTCTGTAAGTTGGTGTTCCAGGTAGCAAGACTATGGATCTGAGGGGGGCTCCTGGTTTGTGAATTGTGGGTAATCCATAGAGGCTTGGTGTATTGGATCCATTTTGTTTCATTTTTGGAAGCTGGTCTTATTTATTTCTCCTGATTTCTGAAGTTTTTTGAGTAGGGCTGTGATTCAGTTCTCTAGTTGTGGGGTCAGGTCTATCGCCACTTGTTGGTAAGTGTTGGTATCTGCAACACTAAGTCGCTATTACAATGTAGTCACTCAGCAACGAACCCAAACAAGCAGACAAAACACATCCAGAAATCCTAGCCACTCTTCCCTTCATCAAAGACATCTCAGAAATGACTGCCAGACTACTCAGACCCCTTGGCATCATGGTAGTCCACGAACCCATCAACACATTAAAACAGCAGCTAATGAACTTAAAAGACCCCATACAGACAACCAGCAAAACTAATGTCATTTACAAAGTACTGTGCAAGGACTGTAACAAACACTACATTGGACAAACAGGCAGAAAACTAGTCACCAGGATACATGAACATCAACTAGCCACAAAACAACATGACACTCTCTCACTAATATCCTTACATACAGATGAGGAAGGAGACCACTTCAACTGGGACAACACATCCATCCTAGGACAAGCCAAACAGAGACACACTTGAGAATTCCTAGAAGTGTGGCATTCCAACTGGATGTCTATCAACAAACACATTGACTTGGAGCCAATTTACCACCCCCTGAGAAAAAGAACAGGAAATGACATCAACAACCCAAAGAAACCCAAACATATAAATAGAAAGCAGGAATCATCGGCAATGCTTCATCCGGTGGCTAGTATAGTGACGAAATGTCTGAACATGAACCTTCCAGCTTAGAGAGCAAACCTACATCCACAATCTCAACCTGAGCTACAAATCTTCTCAAAACTCGCTAGTCACCAAGGTTGTACAAAGTTAGAAGTCTCACAACACCAGGTTATAGTCCAATAGGTTTATTCTAAATCACAAATCATCTCACCTGATGAAGAAACAGTGCTCCAAAACATAATACTTCCAAATAAACCTGTTGGACTCTGACCTGGTGTTGTGTAATTATATCTTTTAGTTTGATAAGACTTACACACTTAAAGGGCCTGATCTCAATGTTAATCTCCACACAATGGGCGGGGGAAAGACTGAATGCTAAAATGTTAAAGGAGTTCACATAGAAAGAAATCCCCTTACCTGCAGTACATGTAGCAGTTGTCTTCAGTTTTTCTTGTAGATATCAGGTTATGTAAATGTAACATAGAAAGGCCATAACTAAATTAGACTCCCAGACTGCAATTATAGACTCATAAAGTCATTGATTTGTGGAGCATAGAAACAGACCCTTCAGTAAAACTTGTCAATTCTGACCAGATATTCTAGTCTGACCTAGTACAATTTGCCAGCACTTGGCCCATATCCCTCTAAACCCTTCCTATTCATATACCTATCCAGATGCCTTTTAAATGCTGCATTTGTACCAGTCTCCACCACTTCCTCTAGCAGCTTGTTCCATACAAGCACCATGATCTGCATGAGAAAGTTAAGCTCTTTTTATATCTTTCCCCTCTCACCCTAAACCTATGGCCTCTAGTTTTTGACTCCGTCACCCTGGGTAGTCACTCTATCCATGCCCCTCATGTGACATCTCACCAAAATAAAATGAGCTTTTCAGGGCCAGCGGAACCTCTAATTACTTTGTTGGTTGCATGGACCTCTGAGAAAACAGACCTCAATGTTCCAGCACACCAATCTACATACACCAAACCTCAGACAGGCTTCACCACCGTGGGATTTAGTTTAGGTCATTCTGCTATAATGCGATTCCATTAATGTGAATTCACTATGACACGATTGACGAACTGGGGGCACTTTTTGTAGTGCGAACTTTTAAAGCATGTGTCTGTCATAATGTGATTCCGGCCCCATTAGCATAAATGGTGCTTCTATTACACGGTTTTCTTATAAATACAAGATTGCATGAGAACGGAACTACCGTGTTATAGCAGAATTGACTGTAGTCTGCCTGGTCCCTGTCTGTTCGCATGTCCAAGTGTTGGGTGATAGACTTCCAATGAATGAGTCACAGTATGGGCATAGTACTGTAGTGGTTTGCCATTTTGTTCAGTACAATGCATGAACAAGAACCTCTGCTGCTCTTGCCACCTATCCTATTGGAAAGATTTACAGGCTGATAATCAACCTGTCTGGCCAGACACAAAGGCACTTCTATGATCTGAGCTTCTAACCCAGAGATAAGGACACTACCAGTGCACCAGACAGCCTCCAAGTTCATTTAATATGTCATGTTAAAATCTCAGATGCATTTCATTCACAGGGAATAACAGTTTTGCAAGCTTTATGATGGAATTTAACAGAGTGAAATTGGAAGTTCTCATCAATTGAATTGATTTCTACTGATTGTAATCTGGAAGTTCCTCAATACCATACTCTCAGGAAAAGGATAGAATTAGTGACAGCAGATTCCAGATTTCCACTTGTTTTTCAGATACTTAGAAACATTGTTAGCTTCATCAGAGCAACGATAACAGGGAATGACAATCCTGCTATATCTTTGCTAAATCTAGGCTGATTTATTAATTCAGTTTATGCATCAGGGATATTGTCAATTTTGAATTTCCTGCTATTGGTTTATTAGAGCCTGAAAACTTTCTATAATGATATTTTGTGCCTTTAATTATTAATAGCACACTCAGTTACTGCATTTAGTGACAGATTTCTTCGAAGAAAATAAAATAACATTTCTGTGACCTTGCAATTCACATCAGGATGACAAAGATTGATCTAAAATGAAAGTTGTTCATCTCAGGAAGGTGATCATTATTCAGGTTCTCTCTTTTCTAGAGCCTATCACAGACTGCATTCTCATCTTGTTTGCCAAACACTAGATACTGTGTCGATTCACCATCTTGTCCTGCATTGAATCCTGTGTTCATTGTGCTAATGTTGAGAATACAATGGTCCTTCCCATTAATCAATCATAGCGTTTCTGAGACATGAAGACAATAGGCTCTGTTGTGCTTTTTATAAGGATCAATGCCAAATGTGATAGTCAGCTTATTGGCCTCACAGTGAACACCTTGTTGAGACAACAAGGTTAGATTGTTAGAGAAAGACAATCTGTTGATTCACTTCATCACAATATCCAGCCCCCAGTGAATGTACAACACGTGGCAAAGCCTATTGTCGAAATTGCTCAGTAAAGGGCACCAACTTTTCTCCCAGCGGTAAGTATTTAATTCTTCCTCCAACTCATTGCAATTTTCTCTTCTGACCCCAGATCCTGGGTAACTCCTTTTAAAGTACAAATTTGAAAGGCGTAATGACGAACAAGTAACTCTATCAGGTGGTCACCTGTATTTCTGAAAGCAGTCCAGGGCTTTAAGACTATGTTTCAACCAAAAATTCAGTCACAGCAGAACCTTTACAACTATAATAGAAACATGCATTCATATATTGGTTTTAATATAGAAAAATGGCAGATTGTGCTACATAGATGTGTAAAGAAAATGTAAGCTTGGGAGCTAGTATTAATAGATTGACCAAAACCTAGTTTTAGAATAGAACCCCTATAGAACGAAATCAGGCCATTTAGCCCATGGAGTCCATACTGACCCTCCAAAGAACATCCCATCCAGACACACCCTGTTACCCTTTACCAGCATTTCCCGTGGCTAAGCCACCTAGCCTGCATACCATTGGCAATTTAGCATGGCCAATCCATCTAATCTGCACATCTTTGGACTATGGGAGGAAACTGGAGCACCCGGAGGAAACCCACGCAGAAACGGGAAGAATGTGCAAACTCCACACAGACAGTCACCCGAGGCTAGAATTGAACCTGGGTCCCTGGCGCTGTGAGGCAGCAGTACTAACCATTGAGTTGCCACGTGTTTTAGGTATGTCTTAAGAAAGGACATAGAAGTGGAGAGCCAAAAGGATTTAAGGATGGAATTTCAGAACACAGTACCTGGGTGCTAGAAAGAACTGATGCCAATGAAGAGATTGAAATCAAAGTAATGAAGAGTTGGATCACTGGATTAAGTTAAAAAGGATAGAAAAAGGAATGTCGCAGCATGTTTTTTAATGCAACTACAAATATTTTAACTGTCCTGCGCTGAAAGTCAAAATAGGTAAAGGGGGAGTAAACATCGAAACATTAAAAATATGAACAGGAGTAGGCCATTCACTCTTTGCTCCACCATTCGATATGATCATTGTTGATCATCCAACTCTGGACCATATTCCTACTTCCTCCCCATTCGCTTTGATCCCTTTAGCACGAAGATCTATATTTACTTCCTGCTTGAAAAGATTTTGTGCCCTACTGCTTTCTGTGGAAGAGAATTCCACAGGCTCATCATTGTCTGAGTGAAAGTATTCCTCTTCACCTCCATCTTAAATGACCTATCCCTTAGTTCAGACCAATGGGAATGTTCTTCCTGCATTTTCTCTGCTTAGCAGAAATCTTGAAATTTCTTCTGATTTCCTCAGATGATGATTGAAGTCAGGACTCTGTTTGACCTTGAATCAGTGTAAAGGAATATACTTGGTTGATCTTTATCTACATGTGAAGTGTTGAGTAAAGTGTTGGCTGAGTGGGATTGATACATTTCAAGGAAAGAAGAGACTCTGCAGAAACAGAGAACAGTAAAATGGAATTCATCAACATATATGTGGAAACTAGCCTCACTCTTACGTTATGTCTCACAGCAGATGTGTGATATTCTCATTATATTATCACTCTAACATGGTATGTGACTTTATGGTATAAAGCTCTCAGTCTCCATCTTCCTGATCTCTATCCTCTTGCAGCATTAGGGAGGTGAGCTACAGTAAATCTGAATTACTTAGTTTGAGCCTAACCACACAAGTGCCTATGAGTGTAATGTACACACGTAAACAGCAGAATTTGTAAAAAGAAGTGCATTGAATCCTTCAGTACCAAGAGACCCACATTATTTTCTGGCAGCTAATGTAACTATCAAGTGTGACAGTGCAGATCATCAATGTATCTTGCCATTGCACCTCGATTTGATATTGTCACAGTCTCGCAGTGGGAGTGAAGTAGGGGGATGATTAAAGCACAGAACCTCTGTGGGCATTTAACTTCACAGCTTGTGTCTTTTATCAATGATGTCTCCCAGCAAGGCAGTCAGCCTAAGAGATAAACTTGACTTCCAGTCAGATAGGAAACACTCTGGAAAAGTTCACAGGATTGGTTAGGTCTGATCCTTGACACTGTAGGGACGATGAGGGTATAGATGGGGATGGGTGTCGGATCCTGAGGTTGGGGTGGTTGATCCCAGACCCTAAGAGGCCCAATCTCTGACCCCTGGGAATCTTAATCCATAATCCTGTGAATGAAGGGCGTTCGAACCTTAAAAGGGTCTGGGCTGAGCTCAAGCAAGGTCAATTCCTTAGTTTGGGTCCAGTCAGAAAGCAAATTCCCAGGGGGTGTAAGGTGTGGTTTGTTATTGGGGGTTGGATACTGATGTCAGATAAACTGGGAGGAGCAACGCATGCTCCTCTTGGGCCAAACGGAATATTGCAAATTTACTTTCACTTTCCCCAAAACAGTCCTCACCAAACTGCATCTACTTGGTTTCTAGAGTCACAAATCTGAGATTTCCAGCCTCATTGGCAATCTCAATCCACCTCTTGTTCCACCTGAATGAAATTTGGAATCTTTGGGCTGGAGTCAACTTCCAGACATCATTTTAGGCAATCAGTTAGTTAATTCCCATGTCATAAAGTCAGTGTGAGCTACTCCAATGATTTAGGGGAGTAGGAATAAAGAAATCTGGATCTAGTTGAATTATAGTAAATGATGGGTTGTGCGATATGGACTAAAAAGACTGAAATGACACTGTAATTGATTCATTTGTGGTGCATATTATAGTTATAGGAATGACTGATATATTATGGGATTTAATATAAAATATACATTAAGTTAAATTGACCAGTGTCAAGTTTCCTAGCTTGACCATTGTAATCTTTTACTCTCCTGGGTTAAATTAAACAGAGTTAGAGAAGAAATGGCAGTTTTGCTGCAGATGAAAGATATAACGCCTTGGTGGAAGAGACCCTCAGTTTTCTCTGGGATAAAAGACTGGCAGCAAGGCTGGTGACTGTATGGAAGATTCACCTTTGTGCATATCAATCAGACATCAAGATGTATAAACCTTTGATCTCAGGGTTTAAAGTAATACAGAGAGCTAGATTTTTTGTGAGGTATTTTAAATTAAAGCACAATTAATTCAATAAATCATTTTGTATGTTTTGTTTCTCATTGATGAGTGCTGCATGCTGTTATTTACATGTTCATCACCAATCAGTGTGCATTACACATTCTTGTGATATTGTAACTTGGTTCAATAATGTTAGTCCAGAAGTTTTATGAACCTACATCTTTGCCAGTATTCAGAGTGAGCAGGATAAGTGACTCGACTTGTAAGGGTGGGGCCTCCATATCTACTTAGGGCTTATAAAGGGAAAGGATATAGGTCACAGGCCCATGCAACATACAGCCCAAACATACACAGACTGCCTCCTCAATGCCCATCCAACTGCATTGATTCCTGTCTGTGTATTGTACCTCTATCACGCAGCCACTGCTGGGCTATTCCTTGACAGCAGTACCTTTACACATAGTTCAGAATATTAGGGATGTTGGATGACGAGGGCCAAAGATGTCAGCATGACTTTTTGCCACATATTAGTGTTGTTCTTCCTGCTTCTAGATGATGCAGTAGACTCTCGGAGAGAGAGCCAACCATAGAACCTTATCTGCAGCCAGGAAACGCTGAGAGGTGGTGCCAAGATGTGTTTCACATCTACAGAGGGAGACTCAGAAATGCATGAAACTTAAAACTGGGAACATTTATCTATATACTGCATGGGATCTCCAAACCTATCCCAACTGTGCCACAGAAGAGCCCTCAGTAAATTTTCATCTTCCCTCTCCCTCACATTACATCTTAGTGCACTCCCCAGTTCCAAAGCTGAGGTGGAGAGAAGCTGCCTTAGTAATGAAACCTGCTGAGGTTTGTTGGGGTGACCCTGGTGGAGCTGTGTCTGGACATGATGTGGAAATGCCAGTGTTGAACTGGGGTGGACAAGGTTAAAAATCACACAACACCAGGTTATACTCCAACAGGCTCCAACAGCTAGCTACCTGATGAAGAACCAGCGCTCCAAAAGCTTGTACTTCCAAATAAACCTGTTGGACTTTGACCTGGCGTTGGGTGATTTTTAACTGTGTCTAGACAGACCAGGCAGTTTTTTTTAAATGCATTCACAGGATGAGGGCATCGCTAGTTAGGCCAGCATTTATTGTCCATCCCTAATTGCTCATAGGGCAGTTCAGAGTCAACCACATTGCTCTAGGTCTGGAGTCACATGCAGGCCAAACCAGGTAAGAATGGCAGTTTCCTTCTCTAAAGGACATTAATGAAGTAGGTGGGCTTTTTCCCAACAATCAACAATGGATTCATGGTTTTTTTTTTAGATTAGATTACCTACAGTGTGGAAACAGGCCCTTCGGCCCAACAAGTCCACACCGACCCGCCGAAGCGCAACCCACGCTTTTTCCCAACAATCAACAATGGATTCATGGTTTTTTTTTAGATTAGATTACCTACAGTGTGGAAACAGGCCCTTTGGCCCAACAAGTCCACACCGACCCGCCGAAGCACAACCCACCCATACCCGTACATTTATCCCTTCACCTAACACTACGGGCAATTTAGCATGGCCAATTCACCTGACCTGCACATCTTTGTGACTGTGGGAGGAAACCGGAGCACCCGGAGGAAACCCACGCAGACACGGGGAGAATGTGCAAACTCCACACAGTCAGTCGCCTGAGGCGGGATTTGAACCCAGGTCTCTGGTGCTGTGAGGCAGCAGTGCTAACCACTGTGCCACCGTGCCGCCCATCATGCTGCATTAAAATGAAATACCTATTCTTTAACAGATAATGAAAGGAGACATGTGCTTCCTTGCATTTCAGAGGTTCAGTTTGCTCTAACATAGTTCTGGAAGAACAAGGCAGCCTTACTAATTTGTCCTTAGTATGTTGTAATAAGCGCATTTTATGAAATATTGTCTGAGCAGTGAACGTACAACCACCCATAGAGATTTGAGAAGAAAAATCTAGTTTGAGAGTCCAATGCACAGCTAAGGACATATTGCAATGCCTGAGTTGCTATCTTGTGAATGTAATACTGTATTAATCTGACATACCACCAGCTCTCTCACACAGATGTAAAAATTTCCAAGCATTGAATTTTGCCAGCCATAAATAACGTGGGCACCAAGAGACAGTTGGGTGCTTACGTTGAAAATAAAAAAAAGAGATCCTTAATGTTAAGAAAAGAAGTCTGATTTTCCACAAAACATTGGCTCGATGAGAAGCTTGATAGTAAGCAGCAGTGGGCCTGTTTGCATGCATTAGCAGCTAATTATTACCAAACCTTGTCTAATTTTATATGCAGGTTGCTATTTTTCCAGGTGAAACTTCATGGTGTCAGTCCTCAACTTGAATCATAGAATCCCTACAGTATGAAAGCAGGCCATTCAGCCCATCAAGTCATACTGACCGAGACTAGATCCACACCCCTGCACCTTGTAACCCTGCATTTCTCATGACTAATCCACATAACCTGCACATCTTTGGACAGTGAGAGGAAACCAGAGCACTCGGAGCAAACCCATGCCGATACAGGGAGAGTATGCAAACTCTACACAGTCGCCCATGGGTGGGAATAGAACCCGGGTCACTGGCAGTGTGAGGCAACACTACTAACCACTGCCACCCAAGATGTCAAGGAGTATCTGATGGCTCCAACTCTCAGGCATCTTCTCTGAGCTTCTACCTTGATCAACTGTCCACAACATCTCAAGATATGCTCCATGGATAATGACTGCCTACAATCTCCATTCACAGATGTTAACAGCAGCAAAGCACCAACCTCAGTCTCACCACATCATCATGGCCCATCTGAGACTCAATTATAAAAGAGTCCAGCAATATTGCACTTTGGGGTTTATCGATTCAGAGGTTGACGGCACAAAAATTGGCCCTTTACCTTATCAAATCTATGCCAGTCAAAAAGATCCACCTACCTATTGTAATCTTACTTGGCCTATAGCCATTTCCTTAAATCTCCTCTAACTTTGCTGCCCTTTCCCTTAAACCTATATCTCAATTTATTGATCCTTCCACCAAGGGGAAGCATTCCTCCTGTCCACCCTGTCTATGCTCCTCATAATTTTAGACACCTCAATCATGATCCTTCCTCAGACTCCTACACTCCTACGCTCCAAAGAACACAATCTCGATCTATCAAATTGCTCTTCATAGTTAAAACTCTCCAGCCCAGACAAAGTCCTCGTAAATCTCCTCTGCATTGTCTCCAGTGTAAACACATCTCTCCATTAATGTGGATTCCAGAATTGCATAAATACTCTGGCTGTGGCCTAACCAATATTTTATACAATTCCAGTATAACTTTCCTGCTCTTAAACTCTATGGTTCAGCAAATAAAGGCAAGTATCCCATACGCCTTCTTGACACTTTATCTATTAGGCTCAAGAACTTCAGGGACTTGGTGGACATATACGCCAAGGTTTCCTTGATCCTTGGTGTTTACAAGCATCCTACTGTTCATCTCAGATACCTTACATTGTAATTTTGCCAGGCTGTTTTGCACACAGGCTCAGGCACCCATCTCATGCCTCAGAAAGCCAGCAATGACCAGTCAAGGTCATGAACATGTTACTAAATAGCACTGTGCTCCATCAATGTGACACCTTCTTATGTCTTAAAGAATAAAGGGAATAGTCCTTTGGTCAGTCAAGGGGGACTGGTGCCAGCTGGAGAGTGCTGCCACAGTAAATCTGGCACTATCTGATCTCAGTCTAGGACACTGACAGTCAACCACTTAGGGCATTCAGGGCCAGGCTTTCCATATCATTATAGTCTGAGGAGTGTGCCACTGTCAGTCCTGTGGGCCAATTCCTACCAGTTGGGGGGATGAATGGTCAGAAATATCCATCTAGGATCTGGTCATTCATCAGTCAGGGCTATTCTGCCAACTTGGTCAGGGAATGGCCAGTTTTGGGGGTCTGTTCACTGAAATGGAAGGTGAAGGGTCACTGCTACCATGGGAAAGCCCGTTGTGAGGACTGGAGAACAGTATGCTGGCACACAGAGGAGATAATCTTTTCAAAGGTGTGGGGGCAAATCAACAGATGAGAGCACATGAGAGAACAGCATATTTTCTTTGTTGTGGGACAAGGTGTCAACCTAGCAGAGTACTAGTTTTCCTTTATTGGTAAGTCTCTTTTGCAGTTCTTCACACAACAGAACTGTAGAGGCTATTCTTGACTCACAGGGTTTGACCTGGTGCACAGCAAAACTCTTAACATGGCTTTGGCAGCATAACCCCAGAAGGTCCTGGTAGCAGATAGCATAAGAGCTGAGCTGTGGGTGGATACATAATGAGGTGAGCATCCTTACAGAGGCAGACTGTCCATTAAACTCCCTGAAATTGACACTTCACCAATATTTGGGAAAATACAGTACCATACGGTCAGGGGTGAAAGCGAGGACTGCAGATGCTGGAGATTAGAGTTGAGAGTGTGGTGATGGAAAAGCACAGCAGGTCAGGGGCAGCATCCGAGGAGGACAAGAATCAACATTCCGGGCAAAAGCCCTTCCAGGTCAATGTCATCAAACAAGGCAGTCTATATCTAAAATCAATTCATGCAATACTAACTGAATGAGACAATATTGAAGTTGCTGCATTCATATTATATGACAATATCAATTGATTATTTCTTTCAAATAACCTAGTTGTTATCTAAAGGCGCTATTTATATTGTGGTGTGCCACAAGGATCAGTACTGGGTCCATGCTTTTCGTCATTCATATAAATGATGTGGATGTGAACATAAGAGGTAGAATTAGTAAGCTTGCAGATGACACCAAAATTGGAGGTATAGTGGACA
This sequence comes from Chiloscyllium plagiosum, assembly GCF_004010195.1. Lineage (NCBI taxonomy): Eukaryota > Metazoa > Chordata > Chondrichthyes > Orectolobiformes > Hemiscylliidae > Chiloscyllium > Chiloscyllium plagiosum. The sequence goes on along the minus strand of NC_057742.1, from coordinate 29,473,639 downwards.
GCAAAGAAATTTACCTCAGATTACAACGGGATCTTGATCAGATGGGCCAATGTGCCAAGGAGTGGCAGATAGAGTCTAATTTAGACAAGTGTGAGGTGCTGCATTTTGGAAAGGCAAATCAGGGCAGGACTTATACATTAATGGTAGGGTCCTGGGGAGAGTTGCTGAACAAAGAGATTTTGGAGTGCAGGTTCATAGTTCCTTGAAAATGGAGGCTCAAATAGATAGGATAGTGAAGAAGGTGTTTGGTAAGTTTTCCTTTTTTGATCAGAACATTGAGTCGAGGAGTTGGGAGGTCATGTGGCTGATGTAGAAGACATTGGTTCAGCCACTTTTGGAATATTGTGTGCAATTCTGGTCTCCCTTCTATAGAAAGAATGTTGTGAAACTTGAAAGGGTTCAGAAAAGATTTACAAAGATGTTGCCAGGGTTGGGGAGTTTGAGCTATATGCTGGGGCTGTTTTCCCTGGAGTGTCAGAGGCTGAGGGGTGATCTTATTGAGGTTTATAAAATCATGAGGTTCATGGATAGGGTGAATAAACAAAATCTTTTCTCTGGGTTGAGGGAGTCCAGAACTAGAGGGCACAGGTTTAGAGTGAAAGGGGAAAGATTTAAAAGGGACCAAAGGGGCAATGTTTTCACACAAAGGGTGGTTTGTGTATTGAATGAGCTGGCAGAGGAAGTGGTGAAGGCTGGTACAATTACAACACTTGAAAGGTATCTGGATGGATATAATAAATAGGAAGTGTTTAGATGGATATGCGCAAAGTGCTGGCAAATGGGGCTAGATTAATTTAAGATATCTGGTCAGCATGGATGAGATATCAAAGGGTCTGTTTCTGTTTTGTACATCTCTATGAGTCCATCTGTTCAGCATTGCTACTGATCATATTATTTCTTTGTGAGTCAAATGTAATTAGTTAACTTGTAATATGAATGAACAATGGAATATCTGAATTTGTCCAATATGAAAACAGACTAATCTCTTAATTATTGCATTAGAATCAGATGGTTCCTGAGAAATATGAAGAGGTTAGAAGTCATTTTAAAGTCATTGCTATAGCTAATAAGTTAAAGTATTTTACCTTTACAAAATTCTCATTTGTAATGAAAGCTGAGCTGAACTATACGAAAGAAAATGATATGCAAGTGCTTAGGAATGAGCTAGAGCATAAACTCCATAACCCATATCACAGTGACATTTCCTGTCTTGGGATTCAATAAAATCGACATTATATCTTTCTACTATAGATATCCCTGTCTAGTAAGATATGGATTAAGGCTATTGGCACTTATTTCATTTCTGACCCTTCAGCACCATTAGAGCAGTAGAAAGTCTCATTCCTCAATTTATCTGGATTAAATCCCTAGAGTTAGAACTGAAAGAACAGCCTTTATAGTCTAGATTACTAATTCATTGCACCACCCAATCCCCACAGCTTTATGTAACATTTTAATGTTCCTGCTTCCTAGGGCTGTGAACTGCTCTTTCTTACACAGGCTAAATGAACCCAAAAGATGACTGATCTTCACAACCCCTCTCTGTTTTCCTTGGCTTCTTTGTTTGTTTTCTTAATTCTCAAAGACTTTAGACAGAACTTTATGGGAAGTTTCAGAGACATAAAACAGGAAGTGGTGAACTTCTAATTTGTAATGAATACCAAAAACAGTCTATCAGGCTCAGTAAAGGGTATAGGCAATAAGCTTGTTATCAAAGTTTCACAGGCTCAGTTGAAAAATAAAGTTACTTTGGAATTAATGGACAGTGCATTATTTGGCACAACTCCTGTCATTTTGTAATTGATGAAACAAATGCAATAGAATTGATAAGGCCTTTCAACTTGAAGCTAATGCTGGGCAGTCTGTCTATGGTAAAATTAAAAATCACACAACACCAGGTTATCGTCCAACAGATCCTGCTGGACTATAACCTGGTGTCATGTGGTTTCTAACTTTATCCACTCCAGTTCAACACTGGCACCTCCACATTATGTCTGTGGTAAGATTATAAAAGTCAGTGAGTTTAGTCCCTGCAATCAAACATTGAGTTTTAAGCTTGCATTTGGAATATCGTGAGCAGTTCTGGGCTCTGTATCTCAAGAAGGATGTGCTGGCCTCGGAAGGGGTCCAGACTACATTCATACTAGATTCCCTACAGTGTGGAAACAAGCCCTTCAACCCAACAAGTCCACACCAACCCTCTGAAGAGTAACCCACCCACACCCATTCCCTCATTTACCCCTGACTAATGCACCTAACACTATTGGCAGTTTAGCATGGCCAGTTCACCTAACCTGCACATCTTTGGACTGTGGGAGGAAACTGGAGCACTCAGAGGAAACCCACACAGATGCAGGGAGAATGTGCAAACTCCACGCAGACAGTCACCCGAGGCGGGAATCGAACCCGGGTCCCTGGTGCTTTGAGGCAGCAGTTCATAAGAATGATCTGAGCAATGAAGGCTATGAGGAGCGGTTGAAAGCTCTCAGTCTGTCATTGATGGAGGTCAGAAGGGAGGAGGGGTGGGGGGGCTATTGGGAGGAGCGGTTTATTGGCAGGGTGGTGGTGGGGGTGTGGATGGTTGGATCTCATTGGAACTTACAGAATACTGAGAGGCCTGGGTAGAGTGGATGTGGATGAGATGTTTCCACAAGCAATAGAGACAAGGGCAGAGCCTCAAAGTGAAGAGACAGCCTTTCAGAACTGAGATGAGGAGGAATTTCTTCAGCCAGAGGGTGTCGCAAGAATGGAACTTATTACCACAGAAGGCTAAGGAGGCCAAGCCATTGAATGTACTTAAGACAGCAATAGACAGGTTCTTGATTAGGAAAGAGATGAAAGATTATAGGCAGAAGCAAAAGAATGGGGTTGGAAACATATCAGCCATGATGGTGGATCGTTGGATTGAATGGCCTACTTCTGCTGCTATATCTTATGGTTTTTAGTCTATGATAAATTGAGAAAGGTGGGAACTTTATCTGGGAAAAGAAAGAACAGAAAGGAAACTGATTAAGTGGTCAGATTATTAAATAACATGATTAAGATTCAACTGGAGCATTACTTTAAGGCATATCAGTAGGGAAACAGGAACAGAAAGGCTCAAACTGATGAAATGTCATTTTAGCACAGATGTCAATCAGAGCCTCTTCAGATGTCGACATCTGAAGAGATTTTAGCAGAAAATAAATCCTCAATCATTAAACAGAAATTGTGATGGGGCATGAAATAACTCCACAAAGGCCAGTATCCTGTTCCCCCTTTTATTCATACATACATAATACAGGACACGGACCCAGCTAGCTCAGAGCCAACTCCTTGAGTGAACAGAACCTCTGACACTCCTGTTTATATTTTATTTCTTTTCATAACATTTAAGAAGTATTTAGATGTGCATTTGCAATGCCAAGGAATACAAGACAATGAGCCAAGTGCAGGAAAATGAGGTCAGACATCGTCTGGGCATTCAGGGCATTTTCAAGCTGGCAAGCAGTGACTAGCGTACACTGTCAGATCCCACAACCTGGAACATGAGCATGAATGGAAATCTGTTTGATTATGTGTGGTCAGTGATGAAATAATTCCACAGAGGCCAGTATCCCATCACCAGGTCACCCTTTATTAACACGGGGAGAGTCCCTGACACTGACCCAGCTCCCTCAGAGCCAGCTCTCAGAGTGAAGAGAACCTCTGACACTCCTGTTTATATCTATCAGCAACAGCTCCCTGATTGGACCAGATTAACAGCCCCAATCAGTGCACTCATATTCTATGAGGTCCACCTGTCTGATGTCATTTGAATCACTACAAAGCATGTCATTTTTGAAGGTGTACAGAGGAACCGTGATTATCCGGCATTCGATTGTCCGAACATTGGATTATCCGGCAAGATCGCAATGTCCCGATGCTCGGCTAAGTGACGTCATCCAGCATTTGATTATCCAGAATTTGATTAATCAAATGAAATATTCCCTGCCCGTGTCCTTCAGATAATGGAGGCTCCTCTGTAACTGGACGAAGATGTGCTGAATAACTCCCATCCTCTCCCCATCTGCATCTGTCTTTTGATAGGGAATAGACAATATAGGATCCATTAATAAAGATAGCGGCTAGAAAATGTGAGGTAATAACAGTCACAATCAGAGCAAGTACTACCACTCCTAAACTTTGCTGTTCAACTCTAGAACTGAAGTCAAAGTACACTGACCTCAATAAAGTTAGTCGATGGATGTAGGATTTGAAATTTGAATACCATTGGCAACACTTTCCTTGGCTATATTGGTGGACTCAGTCTGACTGTTCCACTTGGATATTTTGCACAATACATTCTGTGCTCTGTTAAGAGAATAATTGATTTTTCTTACCGAAGAACAGGGATCAAGAATTTTACAAAGAGCAATATAAAGCAACATTAATAAGATCATGGCAGCCTGGGAGTGCTTAGAACATTGTAGTCTGATTTCTTTATTTGTTTGTAATGGGAGAGCAATTTTTGTAAATGCAAGCTCCTTTGAAATTTATTGTACAGACAAGCGCACATGGTTCCTTCAAAGAGCTACTTTGTACCTGGCTCACGCAGGTATTTCTGTCTTGATCATCTTTAGTGGAAAGATTGGCTTGGAGAATTCAATTAATAGACTTGCTAAATAAAATAACAATAAAGAGTTTAAGATTCACATGCATAACTGAGGGCATAGTTGACGCAATCACACTTAGTTACAATTAGCTCTGTTATAATGCTCAAAATAGAAACATTTTGCAATATGAAAATAAGTTGTCATTTTTAAACCTATGCACATCATAGGTTAACATGTAAGTTGAATAGCTTCTTTATTTAAAAGTAAAGCTTTGGTTGCACTATTAATGGCCTATACCGGATATGGAACATTGTGTCTTTGGTAGATATTAACTGTTATTGGATCAGTCCATGAGACTAATCTCCTATAGCTTTCCCCAAGAATATAAGCAGAATTCCTCAATCTATCAACACAGCTCATGTCACCCCTGTGGGAACGGGCATGAAGGTAATAGCAAGCAAAGTGGAGAGGAAGCAAGAAAAAACTAAATTAATTAAATGAATTGCAAGTGAAAGCCGATCTCCACTGGTGGAAATCTACCCTCTGGGTTTTGTGGTGTTTTCTTTAGTTAATGGGAAAAGAGCCTTTTCATTCTTTTATTCAAATGAACGTCACAGTCCACTTGCTGTGGCCTTTGGCAGCATAACTTCAAACAACTGGAAGCCAGGCAGTCTTGGTCTGTGAGTTGGACCCATTATCTGTAATGCATTTTGTAACTTGCTCACTTGCATGTATATCCTAACATGGCAAACGGAACTACATCAATTCGTCCTTATAATCAAAAAAGCATGCTGAAGGAATAAACTAAGTTAAGCTTAAGATTTGCAATATATTGTTATAAATGATAAATTATCAGAGAAATAGGAGTGTAATGGTTCAGAAGTAAAGATATGATGGAAAGATAATTTGACATTACCGTTCTATAAGTGTCAGTGCAATTTCTCTTCTGGATATTTGCAGTGTTTGATTAGTAGCTTTACTAATTTATGTATAAATGTGACAGAAAAGGAAGAAATTTCATTTATATAGTTCCTCTTAGGATGTCCTAAAGCGTTTTATAGTTCATGAAGTACTTTTGAAGTCTCATCGCTATTATTCTGCAGGAAACAAGATAATCAAATCGCAGACCGGCAAGTTCCACAGATATCAATGTGTCAGTGAACAAATAATTTGTTTTCTTGTTGTTGGTTGAGGATATATCTGAGGTGGAACACAAGACAGAAATCTCCTCTCTCTTCAAAATAGTACGAGAAGTCTTTTACCTCATGTTAGAAAGAACCAGTCTTAGCTTTAGGTCTGGATTTTTATCTTCAAGGCAGGAAGCAGAGGTTGAAATTTCCTACTTGAACAGCCCTCTTCTGGTGAATATGTCTGCAAGACAGGACTTTTGTTCAGGGGATGGATACGTGCTGGAGTCCGGCCAGCAGCCACACGGGTAATCAGGTGCCAATGTGAACAGTTTGAAAGGTTTGCCTTGGTGCTGTGGAGCTTTGTGAATTAAAAAACTAAAGGTTTAAAAATTTAAGCTTCATCTCATGACTTCCCATCAACTCTCCATAGTCCTTAATAACCTGCATACCAAGGCATGGTACTTTCATACTATTGAATAATTACATAATAATAACCGCATTTAATTACAATTAGCTCTGTTATTATGTTCAGAATAGAAATATTTTGCAATATGAAAATAATTTACTATTTTTAAACCTATGCACATCATACATTAACATGTAATTTGAGTTTATGACAATATGTTTTTTTTTTAATGAGTAATTCATTCATAACTCTCCACCTTCTTAAAAATAAACTACTTCCACTACAGGTCGATGAAAACATTAATCATCCAGATCCTTAGAGTATTAATAGCAGAAACTGCAAGCAATTGAAATTTCTTTATATTGTGCAAATTAATACTGTACAGGTTGTTCTAGTATAATGCATGTTTCATCAATGCAAATTGGGTATAACACAATTGACAGATTTTGGACGCTGTTTGGATAATGTACACTTTCTACTGAAAGGATAAGTGATTTTCTAGAGCAAACTTCTACAGTGCAATTTTCTATAGCGGTTTCCCATAGCCTGATTTTCTATAGTGCGAGTTTGCAGAGGAAAACGACTATCTCGTTATAGCAGAATGACCTGTACAAGTGACAAAAGAATATAGGCAGCTTGTGCGAACCAAGCATATTTACCTTGCAGCTCAGCTGTTTCAGCATTCTAATGGTTGTCTAAGCTCTCAGCCAAGAATGCATAATGATGTTTAGCTGCAGTAGTGAAGGAAACGTCAAGACTGGAAAAAAGAAGAATTGTTAATATATATTATTGATCTGTGCAATACGTTGACAATATACTATGATTGGCATGTGAGTCATAGAGTCATAGAGATGTACAGCACGGAAACAGACTCTTAGGTCCACTCATCCATGCCAACCAGATATCATGGCCTAATCTAGTCCCATTTACAAGCGCTTGGTCTCTATCCTTCTAATCCCTTCCTATTCATATAGCCATCCAGATGCCTTTCAAATGTTGTAATTGTATCGGCCTCCACCACTTCCTCTGGCAGCTTGTTGGTACACACACCAACCTCTGTGTGAAAAAGTTTTCCCTTAGGTCCCTTTTATATCTTTTCCCTTTCACTCTAAACCCTCTAGTTCTGGACTCCCCCATCCCGGGGTAAAGACCTTGTCTAGTTATCCTATCCATGCCCCTCATGATTTTATAAACCTCTATAAGATCATCCCTCAGCCACTGATGCTCCCCCCTTTAGTCTTGAAATCCCTAGGGAAACTCCATCTACCATTAACCCTGTCCATGCCCTCTCCTGATTTTATAAACTGCTAGACGCTCCAGTGAAAAAGTCCCAACCTCTCCCTATGACTCAGACCCTCCAACACCCAGGTAAATCTCTCTGAATCCTCTCCAGCATTAATAACATGCTTGCTCTAACAGAACTGGGCACCGTATTCCAGAAGAGGCCTCACGAATGTCCTGCACTACCTCAAGGTGATGTCCCAGCTCCCTGTACTCAAAGGTCTGAGCAATGAAGGCAAGTGTGCTCCCTTAACCCCCACCGTGATGCAAACTTCAAAGGATTATGTACCTGTTTCACAAGTCTCTCTGTTCTACGATGCTGCCTATTTTTAAATTGTTAAACATCACACGGCATCAGGTTATAGTCCAACGGGTTTATTCGGAAGTATGGGCTTTTGGAGTGCTGCTGCTCCATCTGAAGGAAATTATCTGTGAATTGTGAAAAAAATTTTGTTTCCTGTTACAGCTGACATAAAATTGTCCAATAGAGTAGCAACTAAAATTATTTTCACTTTGGTAATGTAAACATCACATTCAGGTTCCAAAGGTCTAAGCCTAAGAACATTGCAAATAAATTGACAAAAATCTTGAATGATTGAATTGTTGAATTAAAAAGAAATAAAAATGGGAGCTGGTGCTTGTGGGAGCAAACTTAACCTGAAAAGCTTATTTTAACAAAACCCCATTTATGAACTGATATGGCTAACCAAAAATAAAACATAGTAATCACCCCTACCCGAGCACAGTGAACTGGAACGTGAAAGATCGCATTGTTAGTAAAAATACAAAGATATATTTGAATTGATTCTGCACGTAAAGTTACAAACTTCACAAGAAAATCTAGTGCTGTCCTCAGTAATTCTATATAATAAAAGCTTGTCTAATACCATGCAGAAACAGATCAACTACACCTAAAACGTTCTTTTTTCCTTAACTACATTCCAAACCTTGAATTGATTTACATCCCTAGTCAATAGCCAGAGGATCAATCTTGTACTTGGCCCTTGTGTGTAACATATGCACAGTCATAAATCCTGTCTGAGGTCAATAGCCTGTCATACCATGGTCTTTGGAACTGAGACCCTAGAACATGAGAGTTACGTTACTTGGTATCAGTTCTGTAACTCCAATTTCAGGATGAGAAGATTCGGATGAAAGGGGAATGAAAAATGCCAGAAGGCTTTTGATAAGTTGTCACATGAAAGATTATTAGCGAAAATATAAGCTCATGTGTAGGGGTACCATATTGGCATGGATAAAAGATTGATTACCTAACAGGAAACAGAGACTAGCCGTAAGTGAGTCCTTTTGTGCTTGATAATTGTGTTGTGCCACAGGATAGAGTGCAGAATTTTTTGCAATTAATAAAAATGATTTGGATGAAGGGATTTGAAGTGTGGTTATTAAATTTTCTGATGACAAAAATAGATAGGGAAGTATTTTATGGAAAGGACATAAGAAGGGCACAAAAGCATATAGATAGCTTAACTGAGTGGACAGAGGTGAGGCAAGTGGTGTTTAATGTGGAAAAATGTAAAATTGTTCACTTTGTCGGGAGGAATAAAAAAGAAGCTTATTATCTGAATGGTGAGAGATTGCAGAGCTCTAAGATGCAGGGGGATCTGGATGTCCAAGTGTATGAATCACAAAAGGCATGAATAAGGGTACAGTAAGTAATTAGAGAACAATATATAACGCTATAGTTTATTACTGAGAGAATTGAACACGCAAGTAGATGCCATTCAGTTATATAGGCCATTGTTTGAGATCACGTCTGACGTATTGTGTACAATAGTTGTTTCTTTGTTTAAGGAAGGAGCTATATATATTGGAACCAGATCAGAGAAGAATTACTAGGATACACTAGGAATAGGTGGACCAGGAATAGGAAGAGAATTGGTGTCTTATTAGGAAAAGTTGGGCAGGCTAGGGTTGATTTTACTGGAATTTAAAATATTAGGAACCATTATGATTGAAAGGTCTTGGCAAGGGAGATGTGGAGAAGATGTTTTCTCCTGTTCTTTGACACCAGGTCCTCTGCAATCCCCTTATCTGTCATGGTAAGCAAGTTCCTCAGTTGCTTCTCATTCCACCCTCTATTCTGAAATTCACCAAAGAAAAGGGCATGGATGATGGTACGATTAGGTAGAAGTAGATTGATATTCTAGAGTGTGTAGCTATTAAGAAGGAGGAGGTGTGGGTGTTTTGAGAAACATTAAGGTAATTAGTTCCCCAGGGCCTAATGGGATCTATCCCAAGATACTGAGGGAGGCAAGAGAGGAGATTGACAAAGATCTTTGTATCCTCTTTAGCCACAGACAAGGTCCCAGAAGACGGGATGCTGCCTGACCTGCGGTGCGTTTCCAGCACCCCACTCTCGACTCTTGATCAATTAGACCAGTGGGTTGAGGAATGGCAGATGGAATTTAATTCAGATAAATGCGAGGTGTTGCATTTTGGTAAGACAGACCAAGGCAGGACTTATACAGTTAATGGTCGGGTCCTGAGGAGTGTTGTTGAATGGAGAGAATGAGGGGTGCAGGTATATAGTTTCTTGAAAGTGGCGTGACAGGTAGACAGGATGATGAAGAAGAGTCTGAAGAATGAACTAAGGAAGGGTCACTTGACCCAAAATGTTAACTGATTTCTCTTCACAGTTGCCACCAGACCTGCTGAACTTTTCCAGCTATTTCTACTTTTGTTTGTTATTGTTGATGAAGGACGCTTTTAGCATGCTTGTCTTTTTCAGTTAGAGCATTGTGTACAGGAATTGGGAAGTCATGTTATGGCTGTATATAACACACTGGCAAGGCCACATTTGGCGTACTGCATACAATCCAGGTCGCCCTACTACAGGAAGGATATTATTAATCTAGAAAGGATGCAAAAAAGATTTACAAGTTGACTGGAAAATTTGAGATATAAGCAGAGGGGGTGGGTTGGAACATTTTACCCTTGAGCATAGGAGGCTGAGGGATGATTTTAAAGAGATTTATAAAATCGTGATGGGCATAGATAAGGTGAATAGCCAAAGTATTTTCCTCAGGATAGGGAGCATATTTTGAAGGTGAGAGGGGAAAGATTTAAAGGGGACCGAGGGGCGAAGCTTTCACACAGATGGTTGAATTGAATTGAATTTATCGTCACATGTACCGAGGTACAGGGAAAAGCTTTGTCTTGTGAGCAATGCAGGCAGATCACTGAGTTAAGTAGCATAGATAGTAAATAATAGGTAAACAGCGGCAAAAACAAAAACACGGGTACAGGTGAAAGTTAAGAGTTTGTGGGCCCATTCAGTATTCTAACAACAGTAGGGTAGAAACTGTTTTGAAACCAGCTGGTGCGTGTGTTCAGGCTTCTGTATTTTCTCTCCGGTGTTAGAGTTTGTAGGAAAACATTGCCAGGGTGGGATGGCTGTTTGAGAATGCTGGCGGCTTTTCCTTGACAGTGGGCCTGATAGATGCAATCTATAGATAGTGATGTGTAAAGGGAACGAACTGTCTGAGGAAGTGGTAGAAGCAGGTACAATTACAACATTTAAAAGATATTTGGACAAGTAGATGGTTATGAAAGATTTTCACATGCAAACAAATGGGACTAGTTTAGTTTAGGAAACCCGGTTGCCATGGATGAGTTGGGCTGAAGGCTCTGTTTCTGTGCTGTAGACCCTGTGATTCTAAATAACGAAGATGACTGATGAGGATAGGGCAGTGGATGTTGTCTACATCGACTTTACTAAAGCATTTGACAAGTTCCCTCATGATATTCTGGTTCAAAAGGTTATGTCATATGATATTCATGGTGAGTTGGTAAGTTGACTACAAAATTGGCTTCTTGATAGAAGACAGGGGATAGTTGTGAGGGGAGGTGTTTTTCTGACTAAAGGTCTGTAACCAGTGTGGTGTGAAGGATCGGTGCTGGGACCTCTATTGGTGAAATTTATATAGATGATTTGAATGAAGATGTAAGTGGTGTGATTAGGAAGTCTGCAGACGAAATGAAAATTGGTGGAGCTGTGGATAGTGAGAAAGGTTGTCAAAAGAAACGGCAGGATGTAGGTCAGTTGGAAAGTTGGGCAGAGAAATGAAAGATGGAGTTTAATCCAGACAAGTGTGAAATGATGTATTTTGGGAGGTCAAGTGCATGAGGAACGTATACAGTAAATGGCAGAACTCTTAGGAGCATTGATATACAGAGGGGGTGCAAGTCCATAGCTCCCTTAATGTGGCAACACAAGTGGATATAGTGGTAAAGAAGGCATATGGTGTGCTTGCCTTCACTGGCCAGGCCAATGAGTAGAAAAATTGACAGGTCATGCTGCAGCTGTATACAACTTTAGTTAGGCCACATTGGAGTATTGCATGCAATTCTGGTAGCCACACTATAGGAAGGATGTGAAAGCTTTGGAAGGGGTGAAAAAGAGGTTTACTTGGATATTGCCCAGATTGGGTTGGTGACGATTCACCACGGCACATTCGCCGCCGCCGATTAGCTACTGCCGGTTCACCACCAGCGTTTCTCCACTGGGGTCGTTTGACCTCTGGGGACTATTCGCCACCGGAAATATATATATGTACTGAATGTTTTCCCTCCCGCCTGTTCTTTCATACTTCTTAGTCCCCTTTATTCATACAACAACATAGTACATATTGATTAAAAAAAGTGAAATAAATATCATTTTATTGGTTTATACTTAAAAATGAGTTACAAACACTCGCGGTGGTGAAACGTCCTCGGCGGTGAAAGGGCAGTGGCTAATCGGCAGCGGCGAATGGTCCCATCTCGGCCCAGATTGGAGCGTATTAGATATAAGGAGAGGTTGGATAGACTTGGATTGTTTTCACTAGAGCATCAGCGGCTGAGTGGTGATCTGGTAGAAGTATTTTAAATTTTAAGCAGTATGGATAGTAGGAATCATTTTCCAAGAGTGGATATGTTAAATATATGGGGTATAGATTTAATATGATAGGGGTAAGTTTAAAGGAGATGTGCAAGACAAAAAAAAATTGTTTACGCAGAGTGTGGTAGGTGCCTAGAGTGTGCTGCCAGTGGAGGTGGCAGAAGCAGATACAATAGAAATGTTTAAGAGGCATTTAGACAGACACATGACCAGGCAGGGAATAGATGGATTCACATCATATACATGCAGTTGGAGTTACTTTAGAATGATAACCTGGTGAGTACAGACATGGTGGGCCAAAGGGTCTATTCCTGTGCTGTTCTATGTTCCACGTTCTAATGGTTTACTCCTGCTCCTAACTCCAATGGTCATAAGTTGGTAAAATACGAACCTGACCTGAGTTTGTGAGTGGAATCTTTTGTTGACTATCCCTCTAAATTGTCTTTAACTCTTATGCAAGTTGACACTGGGACCCCTCAAGTGAGAAAGGCAAACAAGGCAAGGAATGTACAATGAATGGATATTGAGAAGAGTAGGAACAGAAAAACTTTGGTGTACCTGTTACAACTCCCTAAAGGGCAGATATAAAACATCAAAAAGGGGTAGAGGAGAATTGTCTTTATTAGCTGAGGTGTAGGATATAGCACCTAAGAGGTTATGCTAAAATAGTATAAAGCATTAGTTAGACCCAAGCTGAGATACAACATGCAGGTCTGGTCACCATCTGATTAGAAAGGTGTGATTACACCAGAGGGTATGCAGGAGATTTAACAGGATATTGGCTGGACTAGAGAACTTTTATTATGGGGAGATATATTTGGCTAGAGGAGAACACAGATTGGGTGACTGCTTCAGGGAACAGCTCCACTCAATCACAAGCATTCCCCTGACCTTCTAGTGCTATTATTTTCATACAACACTTGGCCCTCATTTACTTTTTTTTTGTCTCAGGTTGCTGCAGGATTCCATCCAAGACCATTGCCAGCTGGAAAAAACTGCACCTTGTAGTGATTGGAACCAGCTTGACTTCGTTGGCTACAAGGTCATTGATTGACCCAGGTTAACAACCTCAATCCGGAGAGCCCTGGTTGACTAACCTAACCAGGAGATAAGAATCTCCCCAGTTCAGGGGACTGATTCCGAGCTGGCTGACTACAGCCAGTGTACTGAGCACAAGAAAATAAAGGGTGGTTTGGTGACAGGATACCAGCCTGCGTGCAGTTATTTCACTCCTCATTTTCCATTTCAGTGCTATTACAACCTTCAGAACTCTGAGTTCAATCACTTCAGACCATGAACTCTGTCCTTAATTTTGTTTCCTCCACTTTTGCAGGGTCTGCTTGGTCTCGAGTCATAGAGAGAAACCAATATTGGAACAAGAAGAGACATTCACCTTAAATGAGGTGTAGTTCATTGCATAGTTTGTAACTATGGACAATTTATACTGACAGACCACAATAGAATCGATCCTTGAAGAAGATCCTGATGGTAGGTCTCATTCCTTCAACAGCCTGTTCTCCAACCAGACCCACATGACATCACCGTAATTGGTGGCTTTAAAGCATTCCTCATCATTAAACCTTTCAGACCTTTATACATTTATGCAATAAATGTGACCAGAGAAGAATAAATCGTGGTCTAAATTGCAGTTTGTAGGATCTTACTGTGAACAAATTGGCTGCCACATTTAATATATTACAAAAGTAATGAGTAGAGTCATAAAGATGTACAGCACGGAAACAGACCCTTCGCTCCAACTCGTCCGGTAATGGATAGTTAATTGGCTATAAAGCATTTTGCGATGTTGTCAGGTTTTTAAAGGTGCTATACAAATGCAGTTTTTATTCTTTCCAATACTTAACAAGTGTTTGAGGCAAGCAAAAAGGATTTAACTCAATTGGTGTCTCAGTCACTTGCTTTTTGGATGTTAAATAATAAATGTCTGTATTTTCTGTCACACAAATGTCATCTCCCATCATTTGATTTCACTGTTGCTCTTTCCAACCCTAGTTCAGGAGCACAGTTCATTCTGAATGTCAGATCCCCTGCCTTGCTGATCCAAACATCTACAGGGTCATTATTGAATAGAAAGCCACTTCCAGCCAGCCCTGACCACTTTAGCTCACATTACAGAGTAAGATTAGGTAAATGACTACAGGATATTTCTGTTCCGTGACTCTGAAATGTTCCCATTCTGAATAATCTAACCATTGACTTGCACGCAAACAGAATGAGCCATCTCCGTTTTAACCTATGATTTCTTAAATAGTCGAGACTGTTCCGACAAAACTGTGAAGAATTACAGTGGAAATTTCAAATTATTTTATCAAGGGACGGAGTTTGCAGGATGTAATCAAATTCCTACTGCATAATACGGAAGTACTTGCAGTACTTCTCAGAGATTCTTTATTAGTTACTCCTTTACAAGAGATGGGGGTTGTTGGCTGGGCCTGCATTTATTGCCCATCCTTAATTGCCCTTGAGATGAACTGCTACAGTCCATCTGACATAGGTACATCAAGAGGGTTCTTAAGGAGTACCAGTGCCGAAACCATGAGGATTTCCTTGACCTGACACAACTGTACATTTCTCCAAGGATCTTCTGAAGAAAAAGATGGGAGGCTCATTTATGCATCCTAGGTAAGTCCAGAGGGTCAGTGTAGATTTGGGGATGGCAGCTCAGTGATTAGCACTGCTGCCTTACAATGCCAGAGACCTGGGTTTGATTCTCGCCTTGGGCAACTGTCTGTGTGGCATTGTCACATTTCCCCTGTGTCTGTATGGGTTTCCACTCGGTGCTCTGGTTTCCTCCCACAGTCCAAAGATATGTAGGTTAGGTGGATTGACCATGCTAAATTGCCCACAGTGTGCAGGGATACGAAGACTAGGTAGGTTAGCCATTGGAAATAAGCAGTTAGATGGATGGGATGAGTCTGGATGGGATGTTCTTCGAGGGTCAGTGCAGACTTGATGGGCCAAATGAACTCCTTCTGCACTATGAAGGTGCTATGATTCCAAGAATAGGCCATATTTTGTAGGACTTAAGTCATTGTATTGTGTTAAGTATCCAATAGTCCAGTCTTTCAATAAATAAGAATGCATAACTGGATGGATAAGATGGGTAGATGGCTTAGCAAGTGAATGAGTGATTGGTGATAGCTGAGTGGATAAGGCGGGTGAAGTAAGTGAGAATCTAATTGTGTAATTAGGTTAAGAGACTGGATGGGGGATAGGGAATAAGGAGTGTTGTGAACCTGGGTGTGTAGTTGAATGTGTGAGGGTAAAGGTTAGGACATGTTAGTAGGTTCAGTGAGTAGTTTGACCTTAGTTAGTTGGGTGGTTAGGTGACCATTTGGAAGTGGTTGGGATGATCAGTTGTGGAGTTATGTAGCTGTTAAACTAGGTTTTAAAGTGTTCAACATTTCCTGGGTAACTCTCTTAAGCCACACATATCTAACACAAATGTTGACACAGTGGAAAGTGGAAAATTAACCTGTTGGAATCTTCTTTCCAAGCAATTCCCACGAAGTTCCACATGTCAGGACCTTCTGATGTGGATCTTTGTCATTTACTGATCTGGTGTCTGTAGGATTTGAGTTGATTTCACAGGTTTGAGTGTGTTTATATCTACTCAACAATTCCCTTCCTGGAAAGCGTAAAAAATAGATAAGTCCCCTGGGCCAGATGGGATTTATTATAGAATTCTCTGGGAAGCCAGGGGGGAGATTGCCGAGACTTTGGCTTTGATCTTTATGTCGTCATTGTCTACAGGAATAGTGCCAGAGGACTGGGGGATAGAAAATGTTATTCCCTCATTCAAGAAGGGGAGTAGAGACAACCCTGGTAATTAGAGACCAGTGAGCCTTACTTTGGTTGTGGGTAAAGTGTTGGAAAGGGTTATAAGAGATAGGATTTATAATCATCTAGAAAGGAATAAGTTGATTAGGGATAACCAACACAGTTTTGTGAAGGGTAGGTCATATCTCACAAACCTTATTGAGTTATTTGAGAAGTTGATCAAACAGGTGGATGAGGGTAAAATGGTTGATGTGGAGTATATGGATTTTAGTAAGGTGTTTGATAAGGTTAACCATGGTAGGCTTTTGCACAAAATACGGAGGCATGAGGTTGAGAGTGATTTAGCGGTTTGGATCAGAAATTGGCTAGCTGAAAGAAGAGAGGATGGTGCTTGATGGGAAATATTCCTCCTGGAGTTCAGTTACTAGTGGTGTACCGCAAGAATCTGTTTTGGGTCCACTGCTGTTTGTCATTTTTATAAATGACCTGGATAAGGACATAGAAGGATGGGTTAGTAAATTTGTGGATGACACTAAAGTCGGTAGAGTTGTGGATAGTGTCGAAGAATGTTATAGGTTACAGAGACACGTAAATAAGCTGCAGAGCTGAGTTGAAAGGTGGCAAATGGAGTTTAATGCAGAAAAGCGTGAGGTGATTCACTTTGAAAGGAGCAACAGGAATAAAGAGTACTGAGCTAATGGTAAGATTCTTGGTAGTGTGGATGAGCAGAGGGATCTCGGTGTCCAGGTATGTAGATCCTTGAAAGTTGCCACCCAGGTTGATAGGATTGTTAAGAAGGCATACGATGTGTTCACCTTTATTGGTGGAGGGATTGAGTTTCAGAACCATGAGGTCATGCTGCAGCTGTACAAAACATTGGTGCAGCCACATCTGGAGTATTGAGTACAATTCTGGTCGCCACATTATAGGAAGAATGTAGAAGCTTTGAAAAAGATTCGGGGAGAATTACTCAGATGTTGCCTGGTCAGGACGGAAGGTCTTATGAGGAAAGGCTGAGAGACTTGAGGCTATTTTCTTTGGAGAGAAAAAGGGTGTGAGGTGACTGAATTGAGTCGTACAAGCTAATCAGAGGGTTAGATAGGGTGGACAGTGAGAACCTTTTTCCTTGGATGGTGATGGCTAGCAGAAGGGGACATAGCTTTGAATTGAGGTATGATAGATATAGGACAGATGTCAGAGATAGTTTCTTTAATCAAGAGTGGTAGGGGCATGGAATGCACTGCCTGCAACAGTAGTAAACTCACCAACTTTCAGGGCATTTAAATGGTTATTGGATAGGCAAATTGATGAGAATGGAATAGTGTAGATTAGATGAGCTTCAGATTGGTTTTACAGGTTGGCACAACACCGTGGGCCGAAGGGCATGTATTGCAATGTAATGCTCTACGTTCTATGTTCTACGTTTCTTGTATTGCTGAAAACCTGACTTCTAATCTCAGATTAAAAATCTGCTCAGTGGGATTCTGGTTCAGACTGAATAAGTCACATCCAGCTTCAACTCAACGACAGTGTAGTGAGTACACACTGGGATCTATACTGATGCTTTGAGGAGCACCACCCACCAACCCCCCCACTGAAACTGCAAATCAGAGGCCTTGATCATACCTAAATAACCAAGAGAGGAACTAAAGCAGAAAAGGGAAATTAAAAAGAAATTATTTTATAATGTCACCATTCAGAAAAGTAATAACTTTTCAGTTTCTCAGTGTTAAGGCATTTCCTTCAGCAGATTGAGGGGAAATGCAGACAGGATTTTAAAAGCATTAAATCAACCCTTAACAGAACTATTTCCACAGGGATTCCAGCTTGCCCACTTAATAAGTGTGGAATGAATGTGAGGTTAATCAGGGCAGATGTTTCCTCTGTCAATAGTGGTTGGCCTGGTGGTTAAAGGAGAGCGTCTGAGAACTATCAAGACAAGTACTTCAAATGCAAGAGTAGGAAGAAAATTAAAGGAGCACACAGAAACAGGGGAATGCTATTTGCCGCAATGTCCCTTCTGTATTTAAACAGACCATGACTAGCCTGCAATTTAACTCCACTTAGCCATCTTTCCCCCCACATTCCTCAATATCCCTGGACAAAAAAATCCATTAGCTTTGAAACTGGTATGGCATCAATTGCCATTTAAGAAAGAGAGTTCTAAAATTCTTCCATCGTTTGAGGATAGTAATCCTGGAATTTAGTGCTGGCGATGGAGGCAGAGTTAAACATCCCCAACTGCTGCCAATCTGAGAGCTGGACACTAACAGTCTTGGCACTGCTTCCCACTACTGGAACTGTGCCAGGAGGAAGGACACATGACACTGGCTTGTGAGACCTCTAGGTAATTGAGGCCTGAGACCACCGGAGTCAGATAGGCACACCCAGTCGTGGGCTTGTTGGTGATACCAGGTGGCACGGCTGTCAGGGGCATGATTATTATCATCAGGGTTGGCCTCCGTGGCCCAAACAGTACCTTAACCCATCCTCTAACCAGGAGCCTGCCAAGCAGCTACCAATGATTACCTAATGCTCTTTCCACACAGTAGAGGGCCCACCTCAGTGGTTAAATGCCAGCAGAAGTGGGAAGACACCCTTAATTGATCACTTTAAATAGCTCTTTTGGAATCTGACTCCCACTGTTGGCAAAGTTCCTGGCAAAATGGTCCCTGGGGAGCTGCAAAACCAGCCCCTAATTTCACTGGTGCAAGGTCTGGTTTTACTCCTCCTATTCCCCTAATCCTGACGACCCCAACCAGTGGGAATAGTTTTTCTCCATCACTACCTACATTATCTGTTCCTCTTGAAAATTCTAATAAAATCAACCTTTAACTTCTAAAATTCCAGAGAATGCAACTCTAATGTGTATAATCTCTCCTTGTAATTTAACCTTTGGAGTCCATGTATATTCCGGTAAAGTGACACTGCACTCCCTCCAAGGACAATACATCATTCATAAGGTTATGTGTTCAGAAATGCAGTACTCCAGTGTGGTCTAACCCAGGCTTTATATAGATGAAGCATGACTTCTACCCCATTCTATTCAATTAACCTTTTTTTTTTGTCGTGATTTATGTACTTGGACTCCTAAGTGTCTTTGTGCCTTCATTGTATCTAGCATTTCACCATTTATAAAGCATGTTCTTTATATAAGATCTGAGGGGAATGCCTTATATTTACTAGTTCTGACCATTCACTTAAAGTGTCTACATGTCTTTGCAACCATAAACTCCCATCTACATTGCTTATGTAGATGGGAGTTTATGTATCCAAGTATCCAAGTTTACCAGCGGATTCGTTGGTAAACTTGGATACTTGGCTTTCTCCCATCTCTCAATTCAGATGAGCAAGTTGATTTTAGCTGGTTAGAATTTTCACAAAGAGTTAAAAATCAGCATCTCACTCCCATAATTCAAAATAATTCTGTAGGAAAGAAAACAATGTGCCTACAATTATCTAAAAAGAATCTAGATTGTGATATCTTATTTTTATCATACAAAAAATTACATAAATAGCAATACAACTATAAATATATC
Organism: Chiloscyllium plagiosum; assembly: GCF_004010195.1. Taxonomy (NCBI): domain Eukaryota; kingdom Metazoa; phylum Chordata; class Chondrichthyes; order Orectolobiformes; family Hemiscylliidae; genus Chiloscyllium; species Chiloscyllium plagiosum. The sequence goes on along the minus strand of NC_057742.1, from coordinate 29,454,011 downwards.
CTCTGTTGCATTGCTGGTGCATTTATTATAGAAATGAGCAAATATATATTTAATCGTTTAAATGTAAAAGGGCATGTGTTATAATTACATTTCTGCTTTCAAAAGTGAGGGAGCAATATCACAAGATAATTTCCAGTTGCGAAATCTAATAATATTTTAATAGAATGACAGCATTTATATGTTATTGTGAATGTGTAACAAATGGAAAGCTTGTCATTGAGATTAATGAAAATTCTCTCAAAGTTGTGGGGAACTGACCCTCACCTTCAACAGCGATCAAAAATATGGATGTCAGAAATTCTCAAGAAAGGATAGAACAGTTCCAGAATTTACAGCAATTGGCCTGCTTCTGATATAATAATGAAAAAAGCCAATGTAGTGACCCTGTCATTAACTCTGACTTCTACCCCCGCTTCATCAAACTTCTAGAGAGAGAACTTTAAGAGCAAGCTGGTTAGCAGATTGAGATGGTCTTTGTGTTATTAGGAACTGATACACACAACCCTGGGCTAATTCAGTAATCACTCAACAAGTCAGAATCCAATTCCGCAGCAAGTGGCCATTTACAGCATGGTAGAGATAAGAGGTTTAACGTTTAGGGTGATGATTTTATAGTCAAAATATAAAAAGCAAAAATTACAGTAGGAGTTTGTATCAGTTTGTTTTCATATTGGTCTTATCAGTGGGGTGATATTGTTGCTGACTTTTAGCTTTTAAGCAATTTGCAATCCAGACTGAACAATTCTATTCACTGCAAAATGACAAGTTACAAGCTTTGTTTTCCAACATGTGAGAAACGCAATAGAAATATCTTAAGTTATCCCAAGTAGATTTTAGTAAAACTTTTATGTATATCTCAGGGAATGTTTTCTTTGTGTACATATTCTATTTTCTACATTTTCAGTTTTAACAAACTAGAGCAGTTAAAGCCTATATATATATATATATATGTAATACATGCAAAACATTATTTTAATAACAGCTAGTACACAGGCAACAGTTAGAAAGTTAAATGATATAAAATACTGCCAATACACCTTCTGTTATAGAGATATAGAGTCATACAATACAGAAGCGGACCCTTCGGTCCAACTCGTCTATGCTGAATATGATCGCAAACTAAACTAATCTCCAACAGCCTGCTTCTGACTCATATCCCTCCAAACTTTTCTTATTAATGTATCTATCCAAACAACTTTTAAATGTTGTCATTGTACCCTCATTCACCACTCCCTCAGGAATTTCATTCCACACACAAACCACCCTCTGTATAAAACATTTGCCTCTTAAGTCTTTTATTAAAATCTCTCTCCCCTCACCTTAAAACTGTGCTCCCTAGTCTTGAAATCTCCTATCCTCGGGAAAAGACAACAACTATTAACTCTATCTATACCTGTCATTATCTTATAAACTTCTATCAGGTCGCCTCTCAATCTCCTGCGCTCCAGTGAGAAAAGCCCCAGTCTGTCCAGCCTTTCTATATAACTTAGACCTTCCGTACCTTGCAGCTTCCCGTAAACCTCTTCCAAACCCTCTCCAGCTTGATAATATCCCTACCATAACTGGACAGCCAGAACTGGACACAGTATTCCAGAAGAGACCTCACTAATGTCCTGTACAGCTTCAACATGACTTCCCAACTTCTCTACTCAAAGGACTGAGCAATGAAGGCAAAACATGCCAAATGCGTTTTTGACCACTCTGTCTACATGTGAAGCAAACCTCGAAGAAGTTGACCTGCACTCCAGGTCCGTCTGTTCTACAACACTACCCAAGGCCCTACCATTAATTATAGAAGCCCTAACCTTTATTTGTCACCTGCAAACTTACTAAGAAGGATTATCCCCAAAAGGGTCAACTTCTTCACCTCCTGATGTTGCCTGGCTACCAGCCCTCTACTTGTCTACTTTCTATATTCTCATCTTCATCATTTAAATAAATGACAAACATATTAAGCAAGGTTGTTTTTTGTATTGGCTGCTTGGAAATTGTAGAATGTTGAAACACAGGAAGGGGCATTGGTCCATTGAAACTGTACAGCTATTTCTCTTCATAACCACTATAATACCATTCTTCTCACTGCCATGCCTGTTGATATTTATTTTTTAATATTGCTACAGATAAATGTCAGTTTTCATTGAAAATGCCAAGATGTGTCATGGTAATTATAACCAGCATGACTTGCAATAGTTAGCTAATTGCTAGTTAACAGGATAGTGAAGAAGGCATTTGGTATACTTTCCTTTATTGGTCAGAGTATTGAGTACCGGAGTTGGGAGGTCATGTTGTGGCTGTACAGGGCATTGGTTAGACCACTGTTAGAATATTGCGTGCAATTCTGGTCTCCTTCCTATCTGAAAGATGTTGTGAAACTTGAAAGGGTTCAGAAAAGATTTACAAGGATGTTGCCAGGGTTGGAGGATTTGAGCTATAGGGAGAGTCTGAACAGGCTGGGGCTGTTTTTCCTGGAGTGTCGGAGGCTGAGGGGTGACCTTATAGAGGATTACAAAATTATGAGGGGGCATGGATAGGGTAACTAGGCAAAGTCTTTTCCCTGGGGTCAGG
>NC_057742.1:29417307-29451279 GCF_004010195.1 Chiloscyllium plagiosum | reverse complement strand
GGCATGGATGGGTTGAACCGAAGGGTCTGTTTCCATACCGTACATCTCTATAACATGCATATATTGCTAGACTCATAATGCAAAATGCTTGTCAAATAATTCTGTCAGGACGAGTGGAATCTAATCAGCCCAATAGGAGGGTTGTTTGGTAACTTTTGGGAGTTGCAGAAAAGCCATTCATTTATCCCTGAGCCTCAAGTGAATCATTGTGGACTCTGGCATAATGCAGGTTTATTGGCCTGAAATGAACTGATCTAACATAGTGTACCTGTGACTGGGAATCCTGTGTCAACCCTCTCTTCTCTGACATATTTGGGAAGATTTAGACACTGGCAGCAAACTGATGAAGGCCTCTCCCATGATTAATACTTCCCTCACTATTGGTCCAGTCTCAGTGACCATGATCTGTTGATTGTCATAAAAACCCAAATGATCCACAGATGATTAGCCAAGAAAACCTACTGTCCTTACCCAGCCTTGTTGGTGTGTGACTCAACTTCCACAACAACAGGGGTAATGACAGACTTTGTCTTAAATTCTGGCGTGGCATTTCAAAGCAATAAGGTGTGGCCAGTTGGTATTACTACCACCAGTAATGCCCACATCCTAAGAATGAATGAAAGAAATAGCTGTTAACTTGCTGTCTCAGTGTTCTAAACAATGGCATAAGTGCTCCAACAATTAAATCATTAGAAACTCCTGGGTCTCAAGTGGTGGGAGACTGGAAATGTTCATGATGCAAAAGATAGTGGTGTATGATGGAGTGGCTTGGTGGGGAACTATGTGGATAATCCAAGTACATCATTATAACTTTGTTTAACTAGCAGAATTTAATAAAACACAGAAAATGACTTGTCCAATTATAGCAAAGAGTTCCTTTGCTTTAATTTCTATGGCAAACGTGCAACAAAATAAACACGGAGCAATTGAATACCGAGAAGGGTAATGTTCTTTAATGCTAATCTTACACTTAAAAATGTTTTCATTTGGTGAAAATATTTTTTGTGCGGCTCTCTGTCATTTATATTGCTGTCCTCAGATTGGACCTATTACTTTAGCCTATATATTTACTCTCTGAATTGTGAAGCAGTACTTGAATAAAGGAGCTTAACCGGCAGAGCTGTGAGACTGCCACCTCCAGGTACCATTAATTGCCTGGACGAAATGATATTGCCCAGGGAGGTGGGAATCAAGCCAGCATTGACAGCTTGGCTTTAAATTATTCTGTTTACATATTGGGCTTCATTTTATTTGCAGAAAACCCATCTGTGCACCATTGTCAGCAACTTAAAATGTACATTTATGATGAAACAGAAGTAAAAGTTTTAAATTAGTTCTTCCTCTTTAACTTCTTAGTCATAGTTAAAGACTGACTTTTAGTTTATTAAATAGGGCCATCACTTCAACAGAGCAATTCTCCTACGACATTTAATCAGCTTAGTTATGATTTGCAATAAAAACATAAGAAATGAACATATCACAATCCATGTCATCAGAGCATATGTAATCATGATTCAAACAAAACACTCAACTCATACAAAGCAGTGTTGGCAAGACAAGGACCATGTGACAAGCAGTCAGCATCACTGAGAGGAGTGGGTGAGGTGGGGACCATGTAACAGTCACGATCATTGAGAGGAGGTGGGGACCATGTAACAGTCACGATCATTGAGAGGAGTGGGTGAGGTGGGGAACCATGTGACACTGTCAGCATCACTGAGAGGAGTGGGTGAGGTGGGGAACCATGTGACACAGTCGGCATCACTGAGAAGAGTGAGTGAGGTGGGAAACCATGTGACAGTCAGCATCACTGAGAGGAGTGGGTGAGGTGGGGGACCATGTGACACAGTCAGCATCACTGAGAAGAGTGAGTGAGGTGGGAAACCATGTGACAGTCAGCATCACTGAGAGGAGTGGGTGAGGTGGGGGACCATGTGACACAGTCAGCATCACTGAGAGGAGTGGGTGAGGTGGGGACCATGTAACAGTCACGATCACTGAGAGGAGTGGGTGAGGTGAGGAACCATGGGACAGTCACCATCACTGAGAGGAGTGGATGAGGTGGGGAACCATGTGACACAGTCAGCATCACTGAGAGGAGTGGTGAGGTGGGGAACCATGTGATAGTCAGCATCACTGAGAGGAGTGGGTGAGATGGGGGACCATGTGATACAGTCAGCATCACTGAGAGGAGTGGGTGAGGTGGGGACCATGTGACAGTCACGATCACTGAGAGGAGTGGGTGAGGTGAGGAACCATGTGACAGTCACCATCACTGAGAGGAGTGGGTGAGGTGGGGAACCATGTGACACAGTCAGCATCACTGAGAGGAGTGGTGAGGTGGGGAACCATGTGACACAGTCAGCATCACTGAGAGGAGTGGGTGAGGTGAGGATCCTCACAGAAAAGCACACAGTGGTTTTATATCATAATTGCATGTAGTACAGCTCCAAAATGAACACTGAATAAGTGCCTAGTTCTGGTCCCTTTGCGGAGAGATTTCTCTTTCAATGCATTCTGCTTTTTGTGTGGGAATTCCCTGTTCCTAGACCTCATCATCAATAATGGGATCATCTAAAATTTTTGAGCAACAGGAGAAACATGTAGTTTCACCCAACTAGGTGTTCATCACAAACATTCAAGTAAAAATTTCAGGATGCTGCTTTGCAAAACTGAAAATAAACACAATGTGAACACTCACATGTTACCTATCTTAAATCTTAGTAAAAACATCACTGTTTTGAAAGTGACTAACTGTGAGTTAAAGCTGCTGAAAAAACAATGATACTTTATGGTGATGTCAAGACATTTAAATTTTATGTGTGGTCCAGAAATTAATAAGAAATGGCTTGATCCTTTGGGAATTGTACACAATGGGAAGGAATTAGAAAGGGTTTTATCTTGTAATGAAAGTGGTCCTGTGGAATTCTGAGTCTGTAACAGAACTATCCTTTAAGCAATGCGTTTTATTAAGAGGTCATTGTTACCTTTTTTTGCAGTTTTTTTTCATTATCATTAGTGGGCAGCACCCACTCCTCACAGCGCCAGAGACCCGGGTTCAATTCCCGCCTCAGGCGACTGACTGTGTGGAGTTTGCACATTCTCCCCGTGTCTGCGTAGGTTTCCTCCGGGTGCTCCGCTTTCCTCCCACAAACCAAAAAATGTGCAGGTTAGGCAAATTGGCCATGCTAAATTGCCCGTAGAGTTAGGTGTAGGGGAAATGGGTCTGGGTGGGTTACGCTTCAGCGGGTCGGTGTGGACTTGTTGGGCCGAAGGACCTGTTTCCACACTGTAAGTAATCTAATCTAGTTGTATCTATTCTGGCTCAAAGTTTTTGCACATGTTATGTCTCTCAGTGAATGTCCAAACTGCCTGAAATCTTCTGAGTAGCCTATTAGAGAGAGGCATGTACTGTAGTGAAGAGCTATTCTGAATAGAATGCCAACTAATACAAGTAACATTTTTATTTTCTTGAGTTCACTGCCCAAAAGCAGATTTGATACAAAGTGTGGGTCAAGGTATTGATTTCAAATCCACCCAGGGATGAAACTCGAAGCAATTGGCATCAATCTGGTCTAATCAACTGAACCAAGTGACCCCCACAAAGAGCCCACACACTCTGTGGAAATCAACTGGCACCAAATATGTCTACCCTGCCAAGGGAAAGAGGAAGTGTGACTGCAGTGCAGAGGTCAAAAGTAGATACACAACTGGAATAGGTCACGTGATGCACCTGAAGATGGTGTATCGCAGATTCAGAAATGGATTCCATGATGAGACCATCCTGAAGCTAAGGCATTGCCAGAATGGCTTCCTCCAACACTGCATCAGCTATTAGTGTACCTGCACAACAAATAAAGGTCAAATTTGGACAGTTACTAAAAAGTCCAAATTGTTACTATAGTAGCTCACACTTCCACTCTTGTTGTAGCCTGGAGCTATGGTTAATGATGTTAGGCGTTCCAATTTCAATCCATGAGATGCCTGAACAGAAATCTCTCCCACTCTTATCACCTACTATTAGTGTGTGTTGGAAGGATTTACAAGTTAATCCTTAACCTCTGTGGCTATATTGTAAATGCACCTTCTTTAGCCATTAAAACCTAGAGTAGAACTCCACTCAAAGCCACCTGGCTTGGAAACAGGGACACTACTCATCATGTCACAAACCTTTCTCATAAATAATAGAGTAGAATAAATACTCCCATTTTCACCAGCATTTACAACCATCTTTGATAAACTGCACTGTTTTGTTGTTCTTCATTCCTTTTACCCTCACTGGAAACCTACCTGCGTCAAAATCATCCAGAAACAGTACGTCACATTTAAAAAAAGCAATCATTGGATGGAGATATCACAAACATTTATTGCCATTCCATAATTGGCTTGTTAGTGCATTTCACATGGCAACAAAGAATCCATCACATTGCTGTGGGTCTGAAGTAACAGATAAGCCGAACTGACTAAGTATGGCAGAGTTACTCCAGCAGACTTTGGTGAACCAAAGAAGTTTTTACAATAATGTTGGCAGGCAGATTCTCCAAGTGGACAGCCAGTCAGAAACCATCCAGCTTAATGTGCAATAGACTGCAAGGGAAGAAAAACAAGAAAGAAGGCATCAAGTTGGCATCCTTTAACTGGGCACTTTCTGAATCTGCTTGGTTACCTACCAGGCACAAGCAGGGAGACCTAACCACCACCTTATTGCACCTCTGCAAAAATGGACTGGAGATGGAATGAAGTCGGAGAAAAGGTTTGCCAGTCAGGAGTGGAGGGTCTGTTCTTAACTTCTGTCCATCTCTGACTCCAGCCCCAGTATGGCTGAAAATCCAGACCTCTGTCTCTTCACTCATCAGTAAAAAAATTTTAAGAATCCATCTACTTTAAAAAAAGACATTCTCCCTAACTCCTTCTTAGTGATATTCCATTTGTTGTGGCACTGGTTCATACAGCATGGCTCCAGGTTCAGCTCCTGGGCACTAGGTTTGTTGGAGAAACAATGGAGAAGCTATAAGTGGCTCCAATGGCCTCGGGGAAGGAGGGGAGAATTTAACCAGCATTCCCATTTTTTATTGCTACCCAATGTGTTTCTACCACCCTCAAGACACAAGTCAGGAGTGTATTGGATACTTTTCATGTCCCTGGTTGGGTGTGACTCCAAGAACATGAAAAGAGTGTGGACACTCTCCATGAGAAACCATCTTGTTTAGGTAGCACCCTATCCACCACTTCAACATTCATGACCACTATCGATGCATATTGGCATCGCTGTCCACAATTTGCAAGATGCACAGTTCACCAAGCCTTCATCAACAGCATCTTCCAATTACATGAGCTCTTCCTCCGGGAAGAACGAGGACAATAGATGCATGCAAACACCATACCTGCAAGTTCCTTTTCAAGCCTCATAAAACCCTGGTTTTGAACTAAATTGTCTTTCCTTCATTGTTGCTGGGTCAAAGTTCTAGAACTCGTTTCCCAATAGCACTGTGGGCGTCCCTATACTCCATTCACTGCCACAGTTCAAGAATTCAGCTCACTACTACCCTTAATTAGGGAAATTAGGGATGGACAATGAATGCTGGCATAGCTGGCAATGCCCTCATCCGACAAATGAATAAGAATAAGTATGAGGAAGTTTACCTTGCCTGTAATGGTCCCATTAATTGGATACCTTACTACCAGATACTGGTAAAGTTCATAGACTAAGAATTGTCACCAAGCAGTGGTACTGACAGCTTGTAGGAACATAGTGGATAAACTTCATCAAAGATCATTGCCCAAGGAGAAATGGAAGAAGATTGAATATTTAGTGTAGATTTCCTTTAATAATTGTTCCTAGAATGCATCTGAAACCAATAAGGGAGCATTTATTACTTCCCCTGGTTTCCCATAAATTGAATTCAATAAATCTGGTTGCTTGCAAAAGCAAGAGCTCATTGTACGAATACCAAATTGCTTTAGGATCATAGTTCTAGAAGGTAAACCTGGTTAATATGTGTAGTTGCACACTATGTGGTTAATTCATAATTGGGAAAGTTGGGAGATTTGAACTCTAAGGTGTCTTGGTTAGTGCACTCGGCTAATATACACTTTCATACCTATACTAGTAGTTCTGATACTGTTTTGTCACAAATGGCTAACTCTCAGAAAAGCTTTTGCATTCAATTGAAGCTTGAATGATCTTTATCATTTTTATGGAATTTCTATTCTGACACAACAATTAATAATACCGATAGTTATCACAGAGCAAAGCCAAGTTTAGAAAACGCCAGTGATTTTATTTACATAACATGGGCTGTGATATATTCCAGCTGCATCGGTTTCTCTCTGTCAGCTCCAGTTACAGCTTCCTCGGTAAGAGTACAATAAATCCTATAGGTTGGATTTTACTAATATCACTCTGATGTCGGATACAGCAATAATGCAGGTCACTGCACTATTTGTGGTGTTTGGGACTAAGGCAGCTTTAGAAGCACCAAAGACAGAAGTGCAGCCTCAACAGATTCATTCCTTCATGTGATTGATTCCAACTGCAGTGATGGAGACAAGAATAGAAGAGGTTAATACACAATACCTTCATCTTTAGAAACTGTATTTGAAACCTAGATATAATAAAGCCTGTTTTTAGATAATGGATGGTTGTCGTTTCTACAAACTGTTTACAATGCAAAATAATTACCTTGAGTTGAACGTGAATTTACCTTTGAGTGTTTGAGGGGTAAATGTGGCAGGGATAATTCTCCAAGGCTGGTGTTAGATTGTAATAGAGGCCACAAATTCTTTGAGAGGGTTACAAGCAAGTTTGACAAAGAACAGCCAGTGGATGTGATCTATTTGGATTTCCAAGGTGTCTCTCTACTGCTAAATAAGATAAGAACCCACGGTATTAGCAGCAAGGTAGTGGCAAAGATAGAGAATTAGCTGACTGGCAGAAGGTAGAAAGTGAGGATAAATAGGCTTTTTTCAGGACAATAGCCAGTGACTAATGGAGTTCCACAGGAGTTAGTGTTGGGACATCAACCACTCAAGTTTTATCTTAATGATTTGGACGAACAAACTGAGGGCATTGTTAATACGTGTGCAAATGAAACAAAGATAGGTGAAGAGACAAGTAGTGTTGAGGAAGTAGGGAGGCAGCAGAGGGGCTGGGAAAGTGGACAAAGAAGGGGCAGATGGAATTCTTCCTACTTTGGTAGGAAGAATAGAGCCATAGACAGTTCTTAAATGGGAAAAGGTTTTGAAAATCTAAAACACCAAGAGACTTGGGAGTCCCAGTTTAGAATGCTCTGATGGTGAACATGCAGGTTCAGTTAGCAGTTATGAAGGCAAATGCAATATTATGGGGCTGGAATACAACAGCAGAAATGAAATGCTGAGGCTGTATAACACTCTGGTCAGACTGCTTTTAGAATATTGTGAGCAGTTTTAAGTCCCTTATCTAAGGAAGGAGGTGCTGGTCTTGGAGGGGGTCCAGAGGAGGCTTACAAAAATGATCCCAGGGATGAAGGGTTTGTCATATGTGGAGTGGTTGAGGACACTGGATTTGTGCTTGATGGAGGTGTAGACGGATGAGGAGAGGATCTGATTGAAATGTACAAAATGCTGTGAGGTTTGGATAGAATGGACATGGAGGAGATGTTTCCACTGGTAGAAGAGATTAAGACCTGAGGTCACAGCCTCAGGGTAAAATGATGACCCTTTAGAACTGAGATGAGATGGAATTTCTTCAGCCAGAAGGTGGTTGATCTGTGGAACTCTTTGCCATAGAAGGTTGTAGATGTCAAGTCATTTGTATTTAATATAAGAATAGATAGCTTCTTGATTAGTAAGGGGATCCAGGGTTATGTGGAGAATGCAGGAGAATGAGGTTAAGAAACATATTAGCTGAAATTGAATGGTGGAGCAGACTTGATGGGCCAAATGGCCTAATTCAGCTCCTATATCTTATCGTCTTATGAAATGGGCATTGATTCTTTTACACCTTGTCTTCCTGAACATTTTGGTACCATCTGGGTTACGATGAGACACATCCTTGAAGCCCTCTAATATCAATTGACCAAGGCAGCAATTATCAGCTAGCTATTCAACTGTGATAGGTTATGGGAAACCAGTCCCACTAACGCTCAGTTCAAATATGTAGGAGTCTAAAGAAAGTGGGTTCAACACTAATCAGAAATCTTGACTTATCTTCCTCCTAAGACTGTGTTGAGATCAACTGTTTTTCATCACCAACTCAGCACAAAGCAGGAAGGGAAGCTGACATCTTCTGATCCAGATAGCTCATGTGGCAACAATAAATGTATTTACATTTAAAGCCATTTGTATGAGCTGGAAAACATCATCTGATTCGATATTCTGACATAAAAGTGACTATGAAGTTGTGAGAGTGTCATAAATGCTTCATCATTTAGGGCAGGAAACATGTCCTTATGATGTTTTCCAGCTCATACAAATGGCTTTAAATATAAAGCCATTTGACACATGAGCTATCTGGATTAGAAGATGTCAGCTTCCCTTCCTGCTTTGTTCTGAGTCGGTGATGAAGATGGTCAACCTCAGCACAGTCTTAGGAGTAAGATAAGTCAAGATTTCTGATTGGTGATGAATCTGGTTTGGCCACTACGCAACCCAGTCGCACTCTAACTGAATGTTATCAAAAGTAGCTGAGAAGACACTTCAGATTATCAAGCTGCAAACCTGGAAGTCTTTTCTTAATAGTGTTTGTAGGAGCACCTTCAACAATTAAACTGCAATGGTTCAAGAAGGCAGTTCTACACCACCTTCCCATTGCAGCAGTGGTATGCTTCAAATACCAGTTTTACCAGTGATGCTTCATATCCTGAGAGAGGATGTCTTTTAGTGTTCTTGGAACTATTGCCCTATGATGTTTGGAATGTTTTGAGAAATTCGTAGAATCCACACAGTGTGGAACCGGCCATTTGGCCCAACAAGTCCACATTGACCCTCCGAAGAGCATCCCACCAAGACCCATCTCCAACTGCTGTAATTCAAGTGACTAATGCATCTGACTTGCATGTCCCTGAACACTGTGGACAAATTAGCATGGCCAAAGCACCTAACTTGCACAACTTTGGACTGTGGAAGGAAACCGGAGCACCCGGAGGAAACCCACACAGACACGGGGAGAATGTCCAAACTTCACACAGACAGTCACTCAAGGCTAGAATTGAACCAGGGTACCTGGCGCTGTGAGGTGAGGTGATGGGAATAATGAAACAAGAATCGACTCTGGAGTAAACCAGGTTGCCAACAGTGAGCAGGACTCCTGCCTCTGTGTCGGAAGATTGTATGTTCAAGTCCCATACCTGAGACCCAGGCAGAAAAAGATAGCATGTGTTACTAAGACAGTCCTATACTATTAGATTACAGTCTTTTGAATGAGCTATTAATGTAGCTTGGAGGCCTATGGGCCACGCACAGGCAGGTGGGACTAGTTTAGTTTGAGATTATGGTCTGCATGATGGGATTGGACTGAAGGGTCTGTTTCCATGCTATATGACTCTATGACTCAAAGTTACCCATGCCTTCTCAGGCGAAAGTAGTAGATCTTGTACATATTCTCAAAGAAGATCCATAGGGGTGTACTCTTTTGTTTTGCTCGAAGTTTATCCCTCAACTAGCATCACCAAAAAAAAACAGGTTAAATGATCATTATCACATTCCTTTTGTGGGAGCTTGTTGTGTGCAAATTGGCCATTTATTTACTGTCATGAGCATGGATCTGAAGCCCAGGTCACCTTTGGGCATATTAACAAGATCTTTTTTAAAAACTGAAAGAACTGCACATGCGAGAAATCAGAAACAGAAGCAGAAACGGAAATTGCTGGAAAAACTCGGCAGGTCTGGCATCATCTGTGGAGAGAAATCAGAGTTAGAATTTTGGGTCGAGTGACCCTTCCTCAGAACTGATAGTTGCTAGGAAAAGGTTAATTCTGCAGAAGGTGGGGTGAGGGGAGGGGGGAGGGCAGGTAGAGATGAAGCCCAAAGAGAGAGAAAACCAGTTGGTCAGAGAAATGAGTGATTAAAGGTTAGTCTGGGGGAATGAATAGCTGCTAACAGGGACCATTAGTAGCTGACAATGAGTTGTGTGCTGTAGCAGCCCATATGATGACAAAGCTTGCTATATGGGGTTTGGGGTATGGACATGGCCTCAAACTTTAAAATTGTCGAGATCAATATTAATTCTGGAAGACTGCAGAGTTCCCAAGTGGCCAATGAGATGTTGTTCTTCTAGCTTGTGCTGAGCTTCACTGGAGCACCGTAGCAAATCCAAGACAGAGAAGTTGGCCAAGGAACACAGTGGTGTGTCGAAGTGACAGGCATCTGGAAGCTCAGAGTCTTTTTTGGGGAAAGCGAAGCAATCACTCAGTCCGCGTTTCATCTCCCCAGTGTAGGAGTAGCGAATGCAGTGGACTAGATGAAATGAAGTGCAGGTAAATCATTGTTTCACCTGGAAGGTGTGTCTGAGGCCTTGGATGGTGAGGAGGGAGGAAGTAAACAGGCAGGTGTTACACCTTCTGCGGTTGCAGGGGAAGGTGCCATGGGGCTTTGGGAACATGCTTGGAGTGAAAGAGGGGTGGATCAGGGTGTCCGGAGGGAAGAGTCCCTGCAGAATGCTGACAGGGGAGGGAGGGGAATATGTCTCTGGAAGTGGCATCGTGTGAGAGGCAGCAGAAATGGTGGCTAATAATCCTCTGGATGTAGATGCTGGGGGGGATTGTAGGTGAGGACAAGCGGGACCTTATCACTGTTGTGGGAGGGCAAAGATGGGGTGAGGGCCAAAGTGCGGGAGATGGGTTGGACTTGGCTGAGGGCCCTGTCAACCATAGTGCTGGGGAATCCTCAATCGAGGAAGTAAGTGGACATTTCAGAGGGCCCCTTGTCAAAGTTGGCCTCATCAGAACAGATAGAAAATACCAGGAAGAAATGGAAGAATGGAATAGAGTCTTCGCTGGAAGCAGGGTGTGAGGATTCATAGCCAAGGTAATTGTGGGACTCTGTCAGTATTGTTGGCCAGCCTACCCCCAAAAGTAGAAACAGAGATGTTGAGGAAGGGAAGGGAGGAGTCAGACATAGGCCATGCGAAGGTCGGAACAAGGTAGAAATTGGAAGCAAAATTGATAAACTTTTCCATTTCAGGATGAGAAAGAGATGTAACGATGATGTCAACGATAAACAGAACAAAGAATTGTGGGTAGGGGCTGGAGTAGGGCTGTAATAAGTAATGTTCCATGTACCTCATAAAGAGACCAACATAAGAGCCCGGGTTTAATCCTGACACGGGTGACTGTCTGTGTAGAATTTGCACATTCTCCCCGTGTCTTCGTGGGTTTCCTCTGGGTGTTCTGGTTTCCTCCTACAATCCAAAGATGTGCAGGTCAGGTGAGTTGGCCATGCTAAATTGCCCCTAGTGTTAGGTGCATTAGTCAGGGTGGGGGAATGGGTCTGGGTGGGTTGCTCTTCAGAGGGTCGGTGTAGACTTGTTGGGCCGAAGAGCCTGTTTCCATACTGTAGGGAATCTAATCTAATCTAAATGGACCCATGCACCTTTGATCTTTATTAACAAGATTTTTTTTTTAAATGAGGGCAAACAGCTAACATGGCAAGAGATGGAAGTTCAATGACTGCCCACAGAGAGGGATTCTGAAACATCACAGATGATGAAGTGTCAAAGGAGCTTCAAAGGGAGAAAACCCACTGCAACTTGAACTTGTATTTTCCTAGGAGCATGTCAGACTGTGAATATGATGCAACAAGACAGAATTCTGAGCAAAAGGCATATTTTCATGTTCCCTATTTCAAGAATACACAGACATATAGATTAAGAGAAAACTTTGACCCTGATCTGTGTTGTTAGCAGCCTGCAGTCCTAGTCTGCTTAAGAAATGAGGGAACTTCATTCAGAGACTGTTTGGAGCATTACATTACCGGTGTGACGATACCTCCAAAGTCATGTTTCATTGGTTGTAATGGGCGTGAGGAGTCCCTGAAGTTGTGAACAGCACAAGAATCCAAATCATCATTTGAATCCTACCAGTGGCTAGAGATTGAAAAAAAATTTCCTTGTCAGCAGTAATGCTATTCTCAGTAATTCATGTTACACAATCAAATGGTTTTAATATTCTTCCTAATTTCAATCTGCACCTCCCAGATATCTGAATGATAAATTAAAGGTGTTGATGTCATAATTTTGTTTGTGATCTTGGCTTCTCCCACACGTGATGATACCTTATTGATTATATAATACACATTTTACAAAGTGCATGCTCATTGGGGTGAGCTGTGCTACTTATTGAACTAGCTCTGTTTTCTGACACGATAATATATAGTGGAAGAAATAACTGGCAGTGGTGGGTGGAATTTTCGAAGAGGCAAATGATTTTATTGAGTGGCCTCTAACAAGTTACAGCTGTGCTGAAGCTTCTTCAGTGCTTGGATTTTTTTTCACCCCAGAAAAGAATCATGAAAATATATACACGTCTCCAGTTATTAATACTTCTGATCTGGGATTCTGCAAACCACATACAAGCCACTGGGGAGGCCTAGGGGAGTGTGCTGGGGAGAACTGGTTCACTTGAGTGGCAGCATTAAGGTCAATTGAGGTTAAATCCTGAGCGGTGGAGGAATGTATTTATGACACATCTTATTCCTGTTTTTGAAAACAAATGTAATGATTCTTTTGCAATGCTACAAACGATGACAGAGATGCTGCTTCTCTGCCAATTTGTTCTTATGAACTCACAGTGATCTTTCGTTGGTGAAAGAAGCCACCAGACCTGCCTTGAGGAGTTTCCATTTATTCCTTCATGGGATGTGAGTATTACTGGCTCGGCCAATTATTTAGAATTAGAATTAGAACTGGGTTTATTGTCAGGTGTACTCAAGTACAGAAGAACAAGAGTACAGTGAAAAGCTTGTAATGTCTCCCCTCACGGCGCCATCTTAAGTGCAAAGCACCTAGGTACAAATCTTAAATGCAAAATAGAGAAATAAAGAAATAGGGAAGTAACATTATCTTACAGGAATTCATAATGTATGTTAAAAAGTAAGAAATAAAGTTAAAAGTATAAACATTTCAGTCAGATAGACAGATTACAGATAAATATTACATTAATCAGTAGATCGGCGCAGGGGCTTGCACGTGTGGTCTGTCCAGGCTCACAAGCTGCTAACTGCCCTGCTCCGGCCGCCAGTCCAACAACCATCCCTGCCCTGCTCCGGCCCCCAGTCCAACGACCATCCCTGCCCTGCTCCGGCCCCCAGTCCAACGACCATCCCTGCCCTGCTCCGGCCGCCAGTCCAACGACCATCCCTGCCCTGCTCCGGCCCCCAGTCCAATAACCATCCCTGCCCTGCTCCGGCCTTCCAGCCCACTCCACTCCACTCTGCTCTCGCCATCAGCTGCTCCCATTTATAAAACAAGATTGCCTGAGATGGCTGTTATTTAGCTGCATCTGTGTAGAGAGAAACAAATTCTAGCATTCAAGATGGATGATCTTTCATCACAATCTTCTGATGAAATGTCAACAACGTGGAAAGTTGACGACCTTGTCTTAGTCTCCACAGATGGCTTCCAAACGTACAGAGTATTTACATAAGAACATAAGAACTAGGAGCGGGAGTCAGCCATTTGGCCCATCGAGCCTACTCTACCATTTAATACGATCATGGCTGATCTTTTTGTGGGCTCAGCTCCATTTACTTGCCTGCTCACCATAACACTTAATCCATTTGCTGTTTAAATATCTATCTGTCTTTGCCTTAAAAACATTCAACGAGGTAGCCTCAACTGCTTCACTGAGCAGGGAATTCCACTGATTCACAATCTTTTGGGTGGAGAAGTTCCTTTTCAACTCAGTCCTAAATCTGCTCCCCCTAATTTTGAGGCTATGACCCCTCGTTCTAGTTTTACGCACCAGTAGAACGAAGCTCCCTGCTTCTAACCTATGTATTCCCTTCATAATTTTATATGTTTTGATAAGATCCCCCCTCATTCTTCTAAATGCCAGTGAGTACAGTCCCAGTCTACTCAATCTCTCTTTATAAGACAACCTTCTCAATTCTGGAATCAACCTAGTGAACCTTCTTTGTGCCAGTACATCATTGCTCAAGTAATGGGACCAGAACTGTACACAATACTCTAGGTGTGGCCTCACCAGCATCCTGCAGAGCTGCAACATAACCTCCATATTTTTAAACTCCACCCCTTTAGCAATGAAAGACAACATTCCAACTGCCTTCTTAATTACCTGCTGCCGCCTGCAAACCAACTTTTTATCATTTCCACCATGCTGTATTATTCTTCCAGGTTTCTCGCATCCACAGCGTCATATGGTTGCTATTTGACTAGATGTCGGTGCAACCTCTCTATATCTGTCTCTAACCCTTCACCTCTTTTATTTTCGGTGTCTTGAATCTGTCTCTTCTGAAACGTTTTTCCCCCCCAAATACTACATTCAGGGAACGTGGTGGTTTGAAACTAGAGCTGGAGGCTGTAAGATATTTATTCATATTACTGAACTCAGCAATTTGCGATTCTACAAGAAAACTGTAAATCTGATGTTAACCTGTGCTCAGCTAATTCTGTGGTGGATGTATATTTTTAATGGATGTGCTGAAGTCTAGTGAATTGAGCTTGTTAGACGTCCCGTTATAACTTTTTTTTGGAAAAGCCAACAAGATACAGTCAAGTATCTTCCTCATGGAATATGACCTGGGAGTAACTGTGTCTCAGTAAACTACTTTGATTTTATGACTTCCTTGGAAGAGATGATCTGTGCTGAATGGGAGGTAATGTGAATGTTCTGAGAGGTTTCCCAACACTACTAAAGACTGCAAAGAACAACCACTTTTAACGATCTGTTCCTTTACGACTCTACGTTGCCATTCTACAAAATCGTCTCCACCCAAACCCAGCTGCATATCCTCGCTAAATCGATAAATATAAAGAATAAAAGTGGTTTTGTGCACTGGGCAGTGGAAAAGCAGTTATTGAAGTATTTTGCGATTGACAATTTTTATTCAGCAATTTTAAGAAACACCAATGAACCTGACCTGCAGCATGGCGAGTAATAATAACTGGAATGTGTGGACGGATCATGTGGGTATTGAGCGGATATCATTACACATCTGTACAGGAGACAGACAACATCTGCACAGGAGTATTACAACATTTTTGTGGCTGCTACACTTATGAGATACTGAAAGAAATGAGTGTAAACTCATCCATCACCAACAGTTCGTTTTGCTGTCTGATACTGGCTCTCCTGCTACAATGAATTAGAAAATTATTCAGCTCACAGCAGAAAAGCCGACATTTCTCTCTGTAGACCCCTGTGGGCAACATATGACTGAAAATTGTGATTCATTGATGAGGAATACACTAATTTCTATTTGCAAAGAAATGACTGAAAATTTCTTTGTTTTGCTGTGATTGAGAAATTTGGCATTGGTACGTGTAAGTATTGGGATTACCTGCACAGAAGTAGGACTTGGTAACATTTTCTCTGACAGAAATAAATGTGTAGCTTTCACTGACTGTAATATCTCAGGTGTCAATATTAACTGGCCCACATGCACACCACCCTGAAAGAGAACAGAGTAAGGAGGTGACAGTGTGGGAGGTCAAAAATTAAAACTGTGAAATCCACCCCCCCACCCAACCAGTACCTGCCACCATTTTTACAGTGTAGGGGGGAGGTGGGTGTGGGGGGTGGTGAGCGGTGTTACAGTGTGTCTCATTCACTTGAGGTGAAAACCTCACATTAATATTTACATCAACCTTCCACAGCGAGTGTGAAAGCTGGATTTTAATTTAACATTTGCCAACATGCTTCTCAAGTCTTAGAAACGTGGCAGTGAAATAAGGACATGTGCAGGCTGCAGAAGAAGGTAAATGTGTTTTATAGAGAGTTACTTGTGAGCCGGGAAAAGCTTTTCCGCTCCCCACCCTTCAAGTAAACCAAGTATAAACTGTTGCCTCATTGTTACTGGGATCAGAGGATTTTTCCATTCTTAATTCCCACTGTCCAGCCTATCCTTTAGCTGGCTGACTCCATCCCCTCACTCTTCTGAGTCCCAACGTTTCTCTCCTTATATCCACCCACTCACAAAAGACACAACTAATGGAAGCCAGAAGAATCTGTCCTCAGGCCTCAATTATTTATTGCCTACATTAATGCCTTGGAAGAAGAACTGGGTGCAATGTATCCAGATTTGGTGATGATACAAAAGTAGGTGGAACAGAATGTCCTGATGAGGACATAGGAATCTACAAAGGGATGTAAATCAATTGAGTGAGGTGCAAAACCAAAGCAGATGGACTTTAATGTAGGAAAGTGTGAAGTCATTCAATTCAGTCAGAAGATTAACCAGACTATTACTGAAATGAAGACAGTCTCCAAAAAGTGCAGTGCTGAGGAATCTGGGTGCTCATAAACATGAAACGCAAAAAGTTCAAGCTTAAGCAGGTTAGAAGAATGTGAGGTAATCTCAGTGAAATATATGAGTTTCTGAGGTTGCTTAACGGGGTCAATATTGAGAAAATGTCCACTAATGGGGCAATCCTGAACTAGGGGACCGAGATACAGAAAAAGCGGATGCCATTTAAAACTGAGATGTGAAGGAACGTCTTTTCCCAGAGAACAATGAATGTCTGAAATTCTCTGCCTGGAGAGTTGTGGAGGCTAGATCAGTGAAAATATTTAAAGATGGAGCTTTTAAATATAAGGGATATCAGAGCCATGCTGGACTGGCACAAAAGAGGATCTGATGCCAGGGACCATGGTGGCTCAATGGTTACCAATGCTGCCTTGCAATGTCAGGGATGTGAGTTTGATCTCAGTCTTTGGTGACAGTCTGTGTGGGATTTGTACATTCTCACTGTATCTGTGTGGGTTTCCTGTGGGGCTCTGGTTCTCTCCCACATTCCAAAGGTGTGAAGGTTAGGTGGATTGGCCATGCTAAATTGCCCATTGTGTTGAGGGATGTGCAAGTTAAGTAGATTAGCCATGGGAAATACAGGGATAGGGTGGGAGGAGTGGTCTGGATCGGCTGCTGTTCAGAGGATTGGTGTGGATGGCCTGTTTCTACACTGTCAGGATTACGCGATGATCTTGTTGAAGGACAGGCTTGAGTTGCTAGTTGGCCTTCTCATGCTTACTTTTTGTTATATTGTGATATTCTATATTTACTGTCAAGTCCTGATCTTTCTTTAAGATCTAGGAGCACCTCCATGGTTCCCAGCTGCAGCCTCCTTTAGCTGCTTTCTTGATTATCGCTTGACCAGCCGATCGATCTAACCAGTTGCCAAATGAGCGAAAAATATTATCATGAGATCTTGTGGTTAAGTTTGGCAGCCAGTATATTCCTGGTATCGCCATTTCTCTTCCCATATCTCTGCACAAATGCCACCACACCCCCTCCACTGTCCACCACAAAAACCTCCTTATAAATTTGGAAATGTATAGCTGTATTTATTTTCATTTAGAATTAAGTAACAAATGTCTTCCACTCCTAACTCTAGCTAGCATCTGGCAATTGAAATGCTATGACTTTTGTCTACTTATGTACAGTAATCCCTCTTGGCCAAAGCTGGACAAGCAGATTTCATCTGGCTGAATAGTCAGTGTTACATTTTATCAGAGCAGCAATCAAACAATGCAATTTAGACATTAAATATCATAATGGGCTCTGGATGGCTAAGAATAATGCTGCCACCAATTTACATCGTATCCACAAGACTATGTCGCATCATCAGATTAAATTAAGCTTAATGCTACTTCAACATTACCTCTTGCAGAGTCTTTACCATAAGTGACAGCAAATACAGAAATAAAGCTGCTCAAGAGAAATCAAGATACCAACAGGAGCAACAGATTGAATGGCCACATTCTGCGTTTTATATAGTATTGACAGATGAAGAGCAGATCAGTTTGGATGGGGGGGGGCTGAATGTGTCAACAACAGCTCAGAAACTCTCCCTTCCTGAAAGGAGGTTAGGGGAAAGTTTCACAACTTGAAGTTACCAAGTTCAGAAATTCTGCATGTTTTGCTTTGGACTGGAGCACATATTCGAATGCGATAGCCATCCGCAATAGTGGGCTGCTGGTGTCATGAGCAGGACAATTTGTGATGGCCGCACACCATTGATGAACAGCACAGATCCTAGTACTCTATACGTGCAGAGTAACAAGTAGCACAAATGTAACATGCAGACTGAAACACCGCATAAAGGTTAATTGTTAAATATTAGTTTATCATTTCCGGTCTTGAATGCTGAAGGATTTTCCATGTGCCTCCTATCTTTCCCCGGCACTATTCCATACATTGCTATTAATTGTGTTTTTCATAGGATTGATTTTCATTCTTTCCTGAAAGACCCCTTTCTAAAACAGACATCCCAGTAAGTTAAATTAAAGTGATCGTGTATTAAAAACCGATGATCAAAACAGCCCATCGAAATGGCTGTGAGCGATAATCTCCCCTTAGCTGTCTGTACGTGGAAACAGTCATCAAGCTTAGACTTAACATTACTTCTTTCAAAATACTGTTTGCTGCAGAAGCTGGGTTCATTGATGTTTTCTTTGATCTGTCAGCATCTTACACCTCCCCAAACAGCTGATCAAAGCAGGAAAGGAGGAGAGGTGGGGAAAAGGATCTGTGTCCATTGATCTGCATGCTGTTCAGATTCCACAAGGGTCCTGTGTGTAAACCAATTCCACTTCATGTGGCTTTTTACCAAACCACTTCATTCCTCTCAAACAACAATCCTTCACTTAGCCATAGTATCAAATTTATTGCTTTCCAACAATCTGTAGTAGGGCTGATCCAAGCCAAGATCTTATTTGGTTTTGTTAAGCATGCTTCAATAAAATGGCAAACACAGAGATAATCATTAAAATGGACATTGTTGTTGTAACTCTGATGCCAGAAATAGGGAGGGCTCCTGATATTTTGAGAATTATGTGACTTTATGAGGAAAAGATGTCAACATAAAGGTATACATATTTTTCCCTCTAAGGTAATTGTATCCTACTCATTATCATTGTGACACATTGCAGGTAGAAAATGGTTGATTGGTTTAAATTACTGTTGTACTGTTATCCTGTTAACTTAATGACTCTAATTGCTTGTCATTTGACTAAAGTAAGAAAAATCCTCACAAACAACCACAGAAGTTGCTGGAAAAGCTCAGCAAATTGGAGTTAACATTTTGGGCCGACTGACCCTTCCTCAAAACTCTGCTGAGCTTTCCCAACAATTCTGTTCTTGTTTCTGATTTCCAGCATCTGCAGTTCTTTCAGTTTTTATTTCAGAAAGATACTCAGTGTGTATTATCCACAAGCTGCATAATAGCAAGTCACAAGGGCTTCTTCAAAAGCACCTTTAAAGCTCCAAAGTCAGAGCATCAGCTTTGCGGGGAACACCGTCAGCACAACCCTCCCTCTCCATACTGACTTGGACTAATATCTCCATTCCTTACCGTTGCTACTTTGATAACATGGAGCATTCAGACTGCGAGTAACCTCACCACATGAACAGCAACAGCTCACTCCACCTTCTTAAAGACAACCAGAGGTGAGCAATGCTGGCCTTGCCAGCAACTCATATACACCTGTACTTACAGATTCTAAAGGGAAGGACAAACCCGGGCAGAAGATATTTTCTCTTGGGCCACATGCAGTACTAAGGATAAATAATTAATGTGCAGAGAACTGAAGCTAAATCCACTTCTCAGTTGAAAAAGTGCGTGCTGAAAATAATAATGAACTTTTCTATAAAATTGGCAGATTAAATAGTTGTGCTGCTATAGGAGCTTTGAATGATTCTATTGCCTTTTATTTCTCATAAGCACAGTTTAATGTCAGCGTATCCTTATTACAGTAATTTGGAGGAATGAAATTGTTTGTATTACATTTGATTTGTCCGAAGATCCCATTCAATGAATGGTAATTACAATCTGTTTATTTAAGTAGATATTGGCTCAGAAGTACCATTCAAAGCTTCCAACTTAGGCTCACTGCAAAATATGTCGTTAGTCCCAGACTAAGAGCCACTGGAATCAAAGGTTGGCTGGTAAAACAGTAATTGGAGAATTGGCTGGCTTTGCAGGAGAAATAATTTTGACATAGGCAAAAAATATTCCCATGAAGGAGAAAGTCAGTGCAAATAAGTCAAGAGCTCCCTGGATAACAAAAGACAGAGAGATTACAATGAAGAAGAAAGTGTATCAAATCAAGTCTTGCCAGACCATAGGGCTGCTCTGTCATTAGAGAGAGACAACTGGTGGCGACTTAATCTGAGAGTTACCACATCTCAGGCAAGGGGACTGGTTGAAAAGGAGAGTCCTACATGGTAAGCTCAGCCAGTGTGGGGATTAAACCCACACTGTTTGTATCACACTGGTTCACAAAACAGCTGCCCAGCCAACTGAGCTAAACAGTAGGAATGAGGTTGAATTGGTCAGGATTTTTTCACTCTTGTTTCCCATTTGTTGAGCATGCAGTGAGGAAATGGTAAATCAAAGTATGTTCCATTTCATTTCTGCTCACCATGTGAGAATGCCAGAGATAGTCTGTTCAATCAGGTCAGAGGAACTTTTGAATTTTATCTGGGTGTGGCTAACTTTGATTCAAGGATAGTGCTTCTGCCTTAAGTTTAAAAAAAAACACTGCTAATCCTTTAATACACCAGAGTGTGATCTGGAAAGCAATCAGTCCTCTGGTAGCTGTCTGACTTGAGAATGCTATTCAGAAAGTGACAACATTTTAGGATGATCAGATCCAGCTGGTGCCAGCGGCTTGAACTTGGACACCACTTAGACACTTTGTGGCATATTTGTTTTCAAAGAACATGTTAACTACATAAAATGTATGGTAGCAGCAAGATTTTTCATCTGTTTCTCCCAAGTCTTGATGTCAAAGGCAGAAAGACCATGCTGATAGCACAAAACGCACATATTGAAATTGCTCAGTCGTTAAAGATGCTCTGTCTTAGAGATGCTGCTGAGAACTGTGTCAAGTTTTTCATAGCTCTTTTATTTCTATTGTGGTGAACAGATACTCATGGGGTTAACTAGACATGTTTAAAATCAGTCATTTGTCTCCTTCAAAGGGGTAGCAACAAGTATATTCTGCACTGTGTCTGTGCACTCAGCTCCCTCTTCACATTATTTCATTTCCCACCTGGAATATCTTTAACCATTATGTGGATTTTTTTAACCTTATTCTTTCATGGGATGTGGACAATTCTGGCAAGGCCTGCATTTGTTGCCCATCCTAATTGCCCCAGAGCTTAATAGCTTGATTGGGCCATGTCAGAGGGCAGTTAAGAGTCAACCACATTGCTGTGGATCTCAAATGTAGGCCAGGCTAGGGAAGGATGGCAGATTTCATTCTCTGAAGGACATCAGTGAACCAGTGAGAAGGACCTCAATGTTAGGTCTTACTCCTTCAAGCTCCAAAAGTGCTCCCTTGTGCAGGATCATGCATTTATATTGCACCTTTTGAAACCTCACGACATCCAATGTGTTTTCCCGCAAATAAAGTACTTGAAAAATGCACGCACTGTTGTTATGAAGGAAACCCAGTTTTTGAGTTGAGACTTGTGTTGGAGGCTCCAACCTGCAATCTCCAACCCGAGAAATGAGCGTGTTACTATCTAGGATAAGCTGCCACACTTCATGTCATTGTACCCATTATGTGATTTGGATCATATTGCTACTTGGTTAAGATATGCTTGAAAGAGAATAAGCTCAATGTCACTAATCTTTCCTTGAATCTAAGATTCCTCATTCCAGCAAATCTTTGAACTACCTCCAGGTCTTTGACATTCTTCCTTAAATAAGATATCCAGCATGGAACACAACTCTCTAAATATGATTTGTAGAGGTGTAGCATCAATTCCTTTCTTTTAAACTCAATGCCTCTAGTTCAACCCAAAGATTCAATAAGACTTCTCAACAATTGTTCCAGCTTGCCTGGCCACCTTCAGAGAATCATGCACATGAACACTGAGGTCTCTATACTCCTGTACTCCCCTTAAAGTAGTACCATCAAACCTATTGTCTTTCCATGTTTCCTCTATCAAAATGCATCATCTGCTGGGTGTCTGCCCAATTAGTCAAGTTGTCAATGTCCCTCTGATGTTGCTCAGCATCGTCCTCACAATTCACTATTTTCGCTAGCTTAATATCATCTGTAAATTTAGAAATTAATTCAGATAAATGTGAGGTGCTGCATTTTGGGAAAGCAAATCTTAGCAGGACTTACACACTTAATGGTAAGGTCCAAGGGAGTGTTGCTGAACAAAGAGACCTTGGAGTGCAGGTTCATAGCTCCTTGAAAGTGGAGTCGCAGGTAGATAGGATAGTGAAGAAGGCGTTTGGTATGCTTTCCTTTATTGGTCAGAGTATTGAGTACAGGAGTTGGGAGGTCATGTTGAGGGGCATGGATAGGATAAATAGGCAAAGTCTTATCCCTGGGGCTGGGGAGTCCAGAACTAGAGGGCATAGGTTTAGGGTGAGAAGGGAAAGATATAAAAGAGACCTCAGGGGCAACTTTTTCATGCAGAGGGTGGTACGTGTATGGAATGAGCTGCCAGAGGATGTGGTGGAGGCTGGTACAATTGCAACATTTAAGAGGCATTTGGATGGGTATATGAATAGGAAGGGTTTGGAGGGATATCCAAACTGGGTGCTGGCAGGTGGGACTAGATTGGGTTGAGATATCTGGTCAGCATGGACGGGTTGGACTGAAGGGTCTGTTTCCATGCTGTACATCTCTATGACTCTAATACATTTCCAAACCATTTATATAAATCATAAAAAAGCAACGTTCCCAATACCAATTCCTGAAGGATACCACTTTCAACTTGTCTCCAATATGAGAAATACCTAAGAAACCTGGAGGGAGCAGCACTGTCGATTTTTGAGAAGATTTGTAGCTTAGGTTGATGATAAGTATGCAAGTTGTTTTCAGACATTTCATCACCATGCTTAGGTAACATCATCAGTAAGGATCTCCAGTGAAGTGCTGGTGGTATGTGTTTATAGGTCTTGGTTTCTTAAGGTGGGTGATGTCATGTCTGGTTCATTTTTTCAAGGGAAGGTAGATGGGATCTAAGTCGATGTGTTTATTGATGGAGTTCTGTTTGGAATGCCACGCCTCCAAGAATTCTCATGTGGGACAGCATTATATTTTTCTGCGGAGTGACTTTACAGCATTCAGGACTCAACAATAACTGCAGAGCATGAACACTGTCATCCATTTTAAATGAACTTCTTTACCTCTACCTCATCCCTTTTTACGGGTTTATTCTCAGCAAAGCTGGCCTATTTTCTACTATTTACATCTACCATTAACACTTATTTTTTATCTCTACTACCCCTAGCACTCCCTTTGTCTTCTTCTCTGGGTACTTTCGCCATCTGTTCCATTCATTCCGTCTCCCCACTTTGTCTACAGTACAAAAACCATCATTTCCCAGCCCACTTCAGTTCCAAAGAAAAAAGCATACCTTACTTGAAATTTAACTTTGTTTCTCTATCCACAGAAGCTGCCTGACCTGCTGAGTTTCTGCAGTGCCTTCTGTTTTTATTCAAGCCTCTTACATCCTCAGTAATTTTATTTGAAATGATTTTGAGAAGCTTTCAAGCAGTGCAGAATAGGTAGGCCAGTGGACAGAAACAGCACTTTAGATGTAACGTTAAGGTGATATGAAGGCTGAACATTGAACAAAGATTGCCAGAACTAGACACCACAGAACAGGCTATAAGACCAGATAGTGTCATGTACACCTAGTGTAGAAGAGCAGTAAAATTTTAAATTCAGGAGACAGAGGAGATTAACAATTGAGGCTTTAACCTCACAGGTTCCTTTTGGGCCAGAGGGGAGACAGCACATTTATTTCTTTAGTTGGAAGTTGTTGGCATATGAGGAGTTGAAGCAATTACGTCTGGTAGGGATAAAGGTATTGCAATAAGTTATGGCAACAGGATGAGTGTGGGCAGGATGGTGTGGAATAGGTATTATTGCAAAGATGAAGCTTGCAGCCTTAAAGCTCAGCTCAGAGTTGAATGCAACACCAAGATTGTGTGCTGCCTTATTTCACCCAAGTCAGGCTGCCGCGGAAAGGAGCGATGCGAGCAAGAAGGGAGTAGAGATTGTGATGTGGGTCGACCAACAGGCTTTGATCTTCCTTGTGTGGATTGAATTAAATTTCTGGCTCATCCATGAATTAATGTCAGATATGCACTCAGACAACCTGGAGGCAGCACTGCAGCTGATGCCAGTACATCCATATTCTGGCAGAGAATTAAGACTGACTCATTAATCACATTCACCGTCAGTGTGTTTATTCAGTTACTGAGTGAGCTGAGGCTTTTTTCTCCACCATCTAAGTTTTGGTGGTAAAACAGTTCATTAAAAGTCATTTTGGAACACTGATGCTGGATATTGGCAGCATTCAGCAGGAGTGAATGTGTGGGAGTAACATCTTACATCTGGTTGTCAATGAGTCACAATAGAATTGGCTTTTCCTTCAATAAATGGACATTGACCACCCACACAATTGTTCGTTGCATACTGTTTATGGAATTCATGTTCCTTTATGTTTTAGTCATGTTCCTTTATGTTTTAGTATTCACATCTTTTAGGGATGCAATTTAGCACCCTCCCTGATCTCCCCACATGGTCCTTCCTAGATATTATTCACATTATTTGAACATGAGGCAAAACTTCTGCCAAAACCTAATCACGTTCTTACCGCAAAACAACTCAAGCGTACT
Source organism: Chiloscyllium plagiosum (assembly GCF_004010195.1). Lineage (NCBI taxonomy): Eukaryota > Metazoa > Chordata > Chondrichthyes > Orectolobiformes > Hemiscylliidae > Chiloscyllium > Chiloscyllium plagiosum. Next base: position 29,426,468 of record NC_057742.1, on the reverse strand, counting down.
TTACCGATTTGAGTACCTCACAATCAATACTTAGCTCTCTGGGAAAGAAATTTAATGAAGTTATATTGGGCTTGTACTTAGAATTTCAACACAGTTGCAGTGATTTTAATGGAAAGTTCAAGAATTTCAAGGATCCATAATTTGCCTTCTATGCTGCTTGCGTTATCTAGTCCAGATGCTTTCAGGTCTCAAAATTTTCCTCTTCATTAAAAACTTTAATTGTTGCCAGTATCTGTGTCTGCATTGCACTTCACTTTTTTGTGAATAGTTGATTAGAGAACATTATAGCATTTTGTATATTGCTATAAAATATTTTAACTGTTCTACTGTAAATATTTGTGCTTTCATGTTCATGCCTGTTTTGTCACAAATAATTAATGACTTTTTTGCTGACAACAAAGGCATATTTATATCAGTGAAATCTTTGAATAGCAAATATTGCAAAAACTAGGACATTAAATGTGACCTTCATAAATTGTAAGGGAATATTTCAAGATTCTTTAACTCACAGGAGGAGAATTACTTCTAAAACTGAACTTTTTATAGTAAAAGGTCTCATGTTTGATCCCTGGACAGTGCTAATCACAGTGGGGTGATTCATAAATGACCATAAAATCCCTGAAACAAAGTCAAAATGTTGTGGGTTAAGGATATCTGACATAAAATCATTGAATGATAGAAAACATTCAGCAGGTCAGGGTTGTATAAATATCACAATCAAGTTCTGGATATTGCTGTGTTTGAGTTCCTTCAAGCCCAAAATGTTCTAGTGTAGATTAGGATAGCTACATTTCTGGTCTAACTAGAAGAGACTTGTTGATTATACATTACGAAGCTTATTGCATTACTGAAACTACTTACCAATTTATTATTAATGTGATCCACATTACTATAAAGATTCCAGGAAGACGCTAGCCCTTCGGTCTGTGCCCTACAAGTTCCTTCTTTACTCTGACCAAGTCTCCTTAACATTATCACAGTGAGTGGTACATATTGCACTCAAACAGGCATTAACCCTTTCAAACCCTTTCAGACCTACAATAACATCCTCCCAAGTTACATTTTCCTCATAATTAGTAGACTATCAAGCAATTATTTTTACATTTATATTTGCCACAGCCCAAGCTCCTTCAAGTGTTTGATGTTACCAGTTCAGATGATCTGGAGGTTTCACTATTGTTCCCAAATGTGTTCCCTATGCTTTTGAAAGAATATTAGTTTGTTGAGTAGAAGGTACTTGACTTGGAGTACGTCCTGATGATCTGAGGTTGCAGTTCTCCTCTGTTCCCGGGTCTCTACTCCACTCATTGCAAGAAATAATCTGTGGGCAGTTCAACCATAACGGAAGAGGTTCCTTCATTCAACTCCTTTGGCAGTGCAAATGAGGTACGACATCTTTGCTGATGATTGTACCTTTTCTGTTTAAATCCCTGATCCACAGTTACTGTTCCAATCCTAGTTCTGGTCGCTTCCTCAAATGATAGTGTTTACTATAACATGTGGTGCTGCATGATATGGCTTTTTTATTGTGAGCCTCTTAATAATCATGAGGGTTAAGTCAATTTCTTAGACAGGATAAGGGAGTGAGTCTTTATCAGTACCTTTCATGACGATAGACTACACTAAGGTGGGCTGGCCCATAATTTAATGTTGCTGTGTGGAGATCAGAATTCTTCAAGAGTAACTTAATGTTTCTGAGCCTACACTTGGCCTCCCTGTTTGATTGTGGTATCATGATGATGTGCTGACGTGCAGAAATCTGGAACTGATGCAAAGTGGCTAAAGCAGTCATTCACGGTGTGTGACCTTTTGACCAGAATGAAGACATCGGGGATGCCAGGTCTCACAAAACTCTTGTGTAACACTTTAATAATTGCTTCTGTTGTCATTGTACACAACTGATCCAAGAGGAAAATAATCAATCACCATTCTGTCGAAAGTAGAGAGAGTGAATGAGGGAAGGTGGTGCACGTGACAGTGAGAGTGACAGAACGTGAGGTTTGGTAGGTATTGCATGGGTACAGTACCAGAGATTAAGTGAGTGGAGGTTAAAAGAGAGAAGATAGTGGCACTTACTCTGGTGGAATGGAGAAGGTCATTGACCTTCTTTCTGCATTACTCGACACTTCTTTGAATCGTGAGCACTGCACTGACTTGAGTGGCAATCTGTAACAGACAGATAGGCTTTCGGGGGATGGCCTTCTCTCATTGTGCTGGGTGAAGAGGATGGTGCCTCTCTGCATCAACTGACCCAAGACCTCCAGCTCTGTCTCCAGAAAGCAGGGCACCAATTTCCCCTTATCTGCCATCTCCAGGCAAATGTCACAAACTGTGATGGGCAGCTCCACACTAACAGAGCTTAACCATGGCCTCGTAAAATTGTGCCGGCACTAGGAATCCCAGGATGCCCGGACAGTGTCAAGTGATTCCATCTACAGCAAATGGGAGAATCAGGCTAGCGTCATTAGGGTATGGTACATAGTTAATGAGATGAGTTTGGCACAATACGTGAGAAAGCCTTCCATGAAACTTGACAAAAAATACTCAGTGGATTTTTAGTAAAATTCAGTCCCTTATCAAGATTTTGTTTTGCAACAATGGTGGCTGTCCCATGCTGTAATGGAGGTTTTCCTTTGCTTCAGAGCTGAATTTTGATTCCTGCTGCATTCTACTTGTCTCACAAGAAAAAAATTCTCTGTTGGACCGGAATCACTCTGGGAATAACCCAAGGTTAACTGCGTTAAGTATCTTAGTTAACAATTTCCTCAGCTTTCTTCCCCCAAAATAGAAGCGTTTTCTCTTATGTCCCACTTAGAGTCAAAGCGTCATACAGTCCTACAGCACAGAGGCAGGACCTTTGGCCCGAACTGGTCCATGCCAACCAAAATGTCCACCTATGCTAACACCATTTCCCTGCACTTGGCACATACCCTTCTAATCCTTCCCTATCCATGTATTTGTCCAAATGTTGTTAATATACCCACCTCAACAATTCCTACTGGCAACTCATTCCATATGCATACCACCTTCTGCGTAAAAATGTTGCCCCTCACGTTGCCTTTTACTCTTTCCCCTCTAACGTTAAACTGATGCCCTCTCGTCCTCCATTCCCCAAACCTGGGGAAAAGACTGAGAGCATTCACCCTATCCATGCCTGTCATAATCTTAAACACTTCCTTAAGATCCATCCCTCAGTCTCCTACATTCTAAAGGAAGAAGTCCTAGCTTGTCCAACCTCTCCGTATAACTCAGACCATTGAGTCCTGGCAACATGCTTGTGAATTTCTTCTGCACTCTTTCCTATGTAATAACATCCTTCCTATAACAAGGTGACCAAAAGTGAACACAATTCTGCAAGTGTGGCCTCACCAATATCCTGTACAACTGCAACCTAACTTCCCAACTTCTACACTCAATGTCCTGACTGATAAAGGCCAGTGTGCCAAAAGCCTTCTTCACTGCCCTGTCTACCTGGGACTCCACTTTCAGAGAATCGTACACCTGAACTCCAAGATTCTTCTGATCCACTACACTCCTTAAGGTCCTACCATTCACCATGAAACTGCTACCTTGATTTGACTTTCCACAATGCCATACATCACACTTATCTATATTAAACTCCATTTGCCATTTCTCAGCCCACTGCCCCAGCTGATCAAGGTCCTGCTGCAATTTCTGATAACCTTCCTCACTGTCCATGATACCGCCTATTATGGTGTCATTAGCAAACTTACTAATTATGCCTTTTACATTCTCATCCAAATCATTGATATGGATAACAAACAGTAATGGGCCTAGCACCGACCCCTGAGGCACTCCACTAGTCACAGGCCTCCAGTCCGACAAGCATCCTTCCACTATTACCCTCTGCTTCCTACCATCAAGCCAATTGTGTATCCAGTTTGCCAGCTCCCCCTGGATTCCACGCGAGCTAACCTTCCAGAGCAGCCTACCATGTGGAACCTTATCAAAGACCTTACTGAAGTGCATATTAGACTATGTCTACAGCCATGTCCTCAACAACTTTCCTTGTCAGTTCATCAAAGACCTCTAACAAATTTGTGAGGCATGCTCCTAATCAAACCCTATCTTCCTAAATGCATATAATTCTTATCTCACAGAATCTTCTCAAGTTATTTGCCCACTACAGATGTTAAGTTACTGGTTTATAGTTCTCAGGGTTTTCTTTGCAGCCCTTCTTCAAGGGCCTCACCCCTGGTTAATGATGATGCAAATAATTCCAGCTAGAGCCCCCACAATTTCATCTATAGCTTCTTTCAGTGTTTTTAGATATATCTAGATTAGATTTCCTACAGAGTCCCTACAGTGTGGAAACAGGCCATTTGGCCCAACAAGTCCACACCGACCCTCCGAAGAGTATCCCATCCAGACCCATTCCCCTCTGACTAATGCGCCTCAACATTTGGTAATTTAGCATGGCCAATTCACATAACCTGCACATTTTTGGATTGTGGGAGGAAACCAGAGTACCAGGAGAAAACCTATGCAGACACAGGGAGACTGTGCAAACTCCGCACCGTCACCCAAGATGTAAGGTATGTAGATTAGTTTGATCTTAGATGAAAGGTTGTTATAAAATCGAGGTCCCGGTGCTGTGAGGCAGCAGTGCTAACCACTGAGTCACTGTGCCACCTGTTAAAGTCAGGACTAGGAGATTTATCTACTTGCATACATTCTAATACATTCAGCACCTCCTCTATTGTGATATTGACTGTCCCCAAGACGTGACCACGAACTTCACCAAGTTTATAAGTTTTCCTGTCTTTCTCCACAGTAAACACAGAGAAATATTCATTGAGGACCTCGCCCGTCTCCTGTGGCTCTACACATACATGTTCCACTTTGTGCATTGAGGGGCCCTATTCTCTCTCTAGTTATTCTTTTCTCTTTAATATACTTAAAAAACCTCTTTGGATTCACCCTAATCTTCTCAGCCAAGACTCTCTTATGCCCCCTTTTCGCCCCCTTGATTTCCTTTTTTAGTAAACTCCTTTAGCCCCTATATACCTCCAGGGATTCCCTTGATCCCAGCTGTCTGTACCTGAGCCACAGCTCCTTCTTTTTTCTGCTCACAGCCTCAATATCTCTTGTCATCCAGGGTTCTCTATTCCTGCTAACCTTGCCCTTCACCCTCACAGGAACATATTGACCTTGAACTCTAGCTAACTCACTTTTAAAGGTATCCCATTTGCCAGATGTTCCTTTGCCTGCAATCATGCCCTGCAAGCTCCTGTCTCATTCCATCAAAGTTCGCCTTGCCCCAGTTTACAACTTGAACCTGTGGACCAGTTTTGCCCCTCTCCATAACTATTATAAAACTAATAGGACTATGGTCACTGGTCCCAAAGTTCTCCCCCACTGTCACATCCATCACCTGCCCTGCTCTATTTCCCAAGAGTAGGTCGAGTTTTACCCCTTCCCGAGTTGAACCCTCTATATACTGCTCGAGGAAACTTTCATGAACTCACTTAACAAATTCCACTTCATCTCAGATCTTAACACTCTGGCAGTCCCAGTCTATGTTAGGAAACTTAAAATCCCCTTCTATACAACCTTATTGCTTCTGCAAGTCTCCCCCTAGTCTGTCTGGCCATTTGTTTCTCTAATTCCCGTTGACTATTTGAAGGTCTTTAGTGGAACCACAATAACATCACCAGCCACTTCTTTTTTTTAGCTCCACCCACAAAGCCTCACTGGTTGATCTTTCAGTTATTTCATCTCTGATCATTGCTGTAATACTCGCCTTAATCAAAAATGCAATTTCCCCTCCCCCTCTTTTCACCACCTTTAAAGCATCTGTACCCTGGCACATTAAGCTGTCAGCCCTGAACCTCCCTTTGCCATGTTTCTGTAATGGCTATAATATCCCAGTCCCATGTAGCAATCCACGCCCTGAGTTCATTGGCCTTACCTGTCAGCCCTCTTGCATTAAAGTAGGTGCAATGTAATCCAACAGGCGTTCCTCACTCCCTATTGGTTTCCAGCTTGACCTGTCCCTTCAAACATAGAACATAGAACAGTACAAGCACTTTGGCTCTCGATTTGATGACAACCTTTCATCTAAGATCAAACTAATCTACATACCCTGCCTTTTACTATCATCCATGTGCCTATTCAAGAGTCACTTAAATGTCCCTAATGGGTATTTGATTTTCCTACCACTGCTAGCAGTGCATTCCATGCACCCACTAGTCTCTGTGTAAAAATCTACCTCTGACATCTCCCCTATACCTTCCTCCAATCACTCTCTTCACTCTACTATTTCTGATTACTGTATCTCCTTCAAGCTTCGCACTTGCCTCCCTGCTGTTGAGGATCCCACCCCCCTGCCAATCTAATTTAAACCCTCCCCTGTAGTACTGGCAAACTTGGCCACCCAGATATTGGTCCTCCTCCAGTTCAGATGCAATCCATCCCTCTTGCCCCAGAAAACATCCCAATGATCTAAAAATCTGAATCTCTGCCCCTCCTGCACCAATCCTTCAGCCATGCATTCATTTTCAAATCCTCCTGTTCTTATCCTCATCTTAGTTTAGTATTTCCAACCATGGTTGTGCACTGTAACGGAGACACCTGATTGAAGTTGCAACCGATTTTGTTTAAAAGCTACCTTTTCAGCTTGAATTATAATGTCATTTAAAGGTTTATCTGTTGTATAAAGGAGCTTAGGTTTCTTCAGTGCCTGGTCAGTTCCTTGTCTCAACCCAGATTTGGGAGCACCTCTATAACACAATAGAACAGTTATAGAACAGAATGATGCCACTAAGCAGATCATGTCCACATCTGAATGATCTAGCCCCCTATTCTAACCTTACTTTCCTGCCCTTAGCCATGAAGGATATAGCACATCCAGTTCAGATCCCTTTTCTATGAGCTGAGGGTTTCTGCCAGAAACACCAAACTGCACAGTGAATTCCAGTGAACCCCCACTGTCCATGTGAAAAAACTTCTCCCCCAAGATCCCTCTAATCCTCCTACAAATCATCTTACATTACATAACGTATTCTACAGCTCCGCCTTGGAGCTTGAGATTTCTTCTGGTCCTGCTCTGGTCAGGGCGGTTGCGAAGTTCAGTTATATAGTTAACCAGGAGCCAGACTAGGCCTTTTCTGTCTCTCATATCCTCGATAACTATCAAATATGTTTGCCAACTGAACATTTTTTTTAAAGCAAACTTTCAAAACCAGTAACTTCATAGAATGACTGACCCTTTTATATACACTGAATGGCTCTTATAGATTGGAGCTTTGACAAAGGGCCAGTTAGACTTGAAAGGTCAGCTCTTTTCTCTCCCTACAGATGCTGCCAGACCTGCTGAGATTTTCCAGCATTTTCTCTTTTGGTTTCAGATTCCAGCATCTGCAGTAATTTGCTTTTATCCAGGGAATAAATATATGAGAAAGGAAGAGAAAAGAGATCTTGTTGATGTAATTTTTGATGAGACCAGTTATTTATGAACACATTGAACACAAATTGTTGAGTCAAGTCAGAAGACATGCATTGGTTAGTGATTGAGAGGTGTGTGCGAGGTTTAAAAATAAATACCTCTTCTACATCTGATTAGTAACATATCTGTGGGATGGAAATCCAGAGGCAAGGAAGTGGACAATAGGTATAAGAAGTAGTTACTTGGCTTTGAAAATGAAGCTTTGTTCTGTAAGGTATTCCTTTATAAAGGCATATTGGCAAGTTCTTTTCGTCATAATTGAAAAGTATTTTTTAAAAATATTGCACAATGTTGAATAAATCTTGAGTCGAGACAACCTCCCAAATACTTCCACTCATGCTTGCACACACACACTATGTATGTTTATATGGGATAAAAATCACAGTAACAGACTACCATACCAATAAGCCATGATGTGCTTATGTGTACTCAAGTCTCCCACCTTTTTTCATTCTCAATCCACCACTGTAACCTCTGCTTTCTTTTCCCTCATGTTTATTGAGATTCAACACACATAATATTCTTCACTTCAACCATTTCCTGTGGTCGAAAATTCCATGTCCTCATTGGTCTTTGGGTAAAGATTTCATGCTGCCTGGAGATATCAGATACTTTGACGGTCATCTTTCAAACTTTTATATACACTGAATGGTTCTTGTAGATTGGAAGTTGATAAATGTAACCCAACAGTTTAAGAAAGGAGGGTGAGAGAAAACAGAAAACTACAGGCCCGTCTGCTCAACCTCAGTGACAGGAAAAATGGTTGAATCTACAATAACAGGAATCCTTGGATATAATGGTATGATTGATCAAAGTGAACATGGATTTTTGAAAAGGACATGTTTACTAAACCTTTTGGAATATTTTGAAAAAGTGACAAGCAGAATGGATAAAAGAAAATTGGTAGGTACAGTAGATTTAGATTTTCGCATGTTATTGACGAAGTTAATAAACAAAATTAAAGCACTTTGGGATTGGGAAATATACTGGAATGGAAACTGGTAAATGGACAAAAAGAAACTGAACATAAGAATAAATTGTTAATTTTCAGGTTGGCAGGCAATGAATTGCAACAGGGACAGAATCCCTCGAGTCCTCACTTCCACCCCATCAACCTTTGCATACATCTCATCACCTTTCACCACTTCTTCCACCTGCAAACAGACCCTACTGCGAGGGATATATTCCCCTCCCCGCCCCTACCTCCATTCCCTCCACAACTCTCTCGTTAGATCCATGCTCCCCCACCAACACACCGCACACCCCCCATCCCTGGCACATTCCTCTGCCGCCGCAAGAAGTGCAAAACCTGCGCCCACACCTCCCCCCTAACCTCCATCCAAAGCCCCAAAAGATCTTTCCACACCAAACAGAAATTTACCTGCACTTCACAAATGTCATCTATTGCACACGATGCGGCCTCCTCCACAGGACAGCAACTTTTCTGGGTCATCACCAAACAGCTCTGGGACACTCGCACCAACCAGCCCCACCTCCTCGTGGCTGAACACTTTAACTCCCCCTCCCACTCCACCAAGGACATGCAGGTCCTGGGCCTCCTCCATTGCCAAATCCTTACCACCCGATGCCTGGAGAAAGGACGCCTCATCTTCCGTCTTGGAACCCTGCAACCACACAGGATCAATATGGATTCCACCAGTTTCCTCATTTCTCCTCCCCCCATCTTATCCCA
>NC_057742.1:29395310-29417290 GCF_004010195.1 Chiloscyllium plagiosum | reverse complement strand
TCCACAAGCGTCATTCCTGATGAAGAGTTTATGCCCAAAACATCAATTCACCAGCTTCTCGGATGCTGCCTGACCTGCTGTGTTTTTCCAGCACCACACTTGACTCTGATCTCCGGCATCTGCAGTCCTCACTATCTCCTAGGCAATGATATAGTGTCCTTTATTACAGGATTTGAGTGTAGGAGTAGAGATACCTTGCTACAATTTTATACAGCCTTACTGAGACCATACCTTAAATATTGTGTTAAGGTTTGATCTCCTCATCTACAGAAAGCTACATTTGCCATGGAGGGTGTGGAAAGAAGGTTCGCCAAACCGATTCCTGGGATTCTATTTTCTTTATTCATTCACAGGATGTTGGCATCACTGTGGCAGCATTTATTGCCTATTCCTAGTTGGCCTTGACAAGGTGGAGATGAGATACTTCTTGAACTGTTGCAGTCTTTGTGGTATGGGGCACCCTTTGGGGTACAGGGGCACCCACAGCGCTGTTAGGAAATACATCCTATGATCTTAATGCAGGAAAAATGAAGGATCAGTGATATGTTTTCAAGTAAGGATGGCCTACGTGTTGGAAGGGAATTTGCAGATCGTAGTGTTCCCATGCATCTGTTGTTCAAAGTAATAGATCTCACCGGTTTTGAAGGCACTGTCAGAGGAACCTGGGTGTATAATTATAATCCAGCTCGTAGATGGTACACGCTGCTACTGCTGTGCACCTGTCATGAAGAGAGTGAGTGCTGAAAGTGAGGAATGCACAGAGGGATTGCCCTAAAAGAAGAGCGTAAACAGAATGGATCCAGTGTTCAGATGAATGAGAGAGGATTTCATCGGAAGATACAAATTTTTTACAGCGATCGACAAGCTAGATGCAGAAAGGATATCTACCATGGTTGTGAATTCTTGCATCAGTAACAGTCTCAGAAAAAGAGGTTGGCCATTTAGAATTGAGATGAGGAGACATTTCTTCACTCTGGAGGACCTCTGGAATCCTCTGCCCCGGAGGATTATGGAGTCTCAGCTCATGATACATTCAAGACTGAGATCAATAGATCTTTACTTATTTACAACATCAAGAAATACAGATAGAGTGCAAGAAAATGTTGTTGAGGGAGAAGATCAGCTATGGATGATAGTCAAAGGTCTGGATTCCCAATCCTGTTCATATTTGACATATTTGTACGTTTGATACTGAAATGATCACCTCTAGTTAAGCTCTTTTTCACAAGAGGGAACATTCTCTCTGCCTTGACTCAATCGACAACTTTCATAATTTTAAAGGTCTTTATTTGAAGTCCCCTTAGTTTTCTTTTAAGAAAAAATGATGAGATCTAGCCTGGCAATTCTAACCCACATTCTTCTGCCCCTTCTCCAATGATTTTCACTGTGTAGCCTATGCATAGTTTAACTTTGTTTCTATTCAATTTGATCCCTTTACCAATAAAGCCTAGTCCCTTTTTATGGCCTATAGCTTGACTTTTTGTGATTTCTATATTCCAATATTCCTTTGTTTCCATACACCATGTAGACTCGCATCTTAATTGGATGACCTGTCTTTGCTTCCTACCAAAACATACGACCTCACATTTATCTGTGTTGAACTTCATTTGCCTGCATTTTCTCCATTTGAAGAGGAAGTTTTCCAAGATAAGTAACATTCATTTCTGATTTTTCTCAACCGTGGTGATGTCCTGAACTGCAAAACTTGGGTCATTTCCCACTTTGCTCAAAAAGTAAAGAAAACATGCCCCGAGGGGATCATTTTTCCACGACATTGAAAACTGCTGTCAGAATTCAAAAATAATGTTCCCATTATTAAAGAAATACATCATGGTGTTGAAGTAATACCAAAAATTGCCTAAAATAAATCCATTCTGTCTTAACTTCCTGGAGGAAGGTATAAATTAGGCTTCCCCAGAGGACAGGGCTAAGACCTTGGCTTTTCTTGATATATTTCATGGACTTACACTTGAGTCCAAAGGGCACAGTTTCAAAACTTGTAGATGCCACAAAAGTATTGGAAACTGAGAAGAGCATATGAGACAACAAGGAAGCATTAAGGAAAAGGGTAATAATTTGGAACTACTGAAATTACAGGGAGAAGGGTACATGCCACAATATCATGCATTGAAGCTCCAAGAGATTGCCGTCATGCCACAGAATTCCTACAGTGTGGAAATAGACCATTCCACCCACTGAGACCACACCAACCCTTCAGAGGAGCATCCCACCCAGATCCACTGCCCTACTCTCTCCCCGTTATCCTGCATTTCCCATGGCTAATCCATCTTTGGGAGGAAACCAGAGCATCTGGAGGAAACCGATGCAGACAGAGGGAGAATGTGCAAACTCCGCACAGCCAGTCACATGAGAATGGAATCAAACCCAGGTGCCTGGCACTGTGAGGCAGCAGTGCTAACCACTAAGCCACCGTGCTGCCTCTGTCAAATTGCTTCCTGTGTATTGCCGGATTTGTAGATTTGGTAAAATGACCTTTTAAACAGAAAGAATCCTGACTGGCAGGAACTGGATGAATGAAGAAAGATTGGCCTGTCTTGGAATCCATAATTATATTAATCCAAAAAGCAATTTAATTCGAAGATACAACAGAATCCAACTCAAGCTGAAAGATTTATCAGAAAGATTTGCAGACAGATCTAGGTAAAGTGGGGTTGGAGAGAGCTCGTGAGAATAAATATTGGTGCACATTATTTGGGCCTATTTCTGTGTTGTAAACTTGATGTACAAGTGTTTGTGAATGTTGTAACAGTAATTGTAATCTTGACCCAGTTCTTACCCCATTTTCATCTCCAACTGCACACTATGCTCTGGTTATGTTTCTTCAGCTGTGATCCAGGTATCTGTATCACCAGTAGCCTGATGGCTGTTATTAGCATCAAAATATCCAAAGCTCTGTAAGTAGAAAAAGCATAGGTTCGTGTGGGGCACATACAGATATTCATGGCTGATGCTGAAAGTGTTTTAATTGAGGCAGTGTGAAAATCCTGCTCTGAGAATTCCTTTCTTCCTCAACTACCCTTAATTTGAATGCTCCTCTGGCGCAAAGTTGATAATTAGTGAGTAACAGTTTGTGTTGGTGAAATAACTCAATATGGTTATTGTTGAGACTCTTTGGGTGGATTCTTGAGCCCACCTTTTGGAGGTCTTGCCTTATCATTCTGCCTTGCATTGCAATTTGTCGCATAACACTGAGCTGCATAATACACCCTGAAGTATCGTAATTTCTCAGCTGTTCAATTGGAGTTATCACAATGAGTTGAGCTATGGTGGGCATTGGGGTTGAGTAGCAGTGATTTAGATGAGATGTGGCTAAGAGCAGATAAGCTATGTGGCTTAAACAGCCCTTGGGTTAGAAATGTGCAGTTGTACCCGTTAGGTAGTGTCAGCCGTGCCACCTAAGTGCCGTGAGAGGTAGTCGTTTCTGACTGCTGTGCCACTATATTGAGAGTGAAGGACAACTCCACACTGCAAAGCTTGGGGAAAATTTGAGAAGGCAATGGCCTAGTGGTATTATCGCTGAACTGTTAATCCAGAGACCCAGATAATGTTCTAGTGATCTGAGTTTGAGTCCCACCATGGCAGATGGTGGAATTTGAATTCAATTAGCATCTGGAATTAAGAGACTAATGATGACCATGAAATCATTGCCAATTGTCAGGATAACTACATCTGGTTCACTACTGGCATTTAAGAAAAGAAATCTGCCATCCTCACCTCGTCTGGCCTATGTGTGATTCCAGACCCACAGTAATGTGGTTAACTCTTAACTGCCCTCTGGGCAATTAATGCTGGCCTAGCCAGCAACGCCCTTGTCCCTTAAATGAATAAAAAAAATCTTTCTCTTTTATCTACACTAACAGTCCCAATTTCTCCAATCTATCCTTGTAACTGAAATTCCTCATCTCTGGACTCATTATCACAAACCTCTTCTGCACCCTCTTCCATGTATGCAGATCTTTCTTATAATCTAGCTTCCAGAAATTGACAAAATACTCCAGCTAAGGCCTAATAAGTATATTCTAAACGTTCAGCATCATCTCTCTGTTCCCTAGCTCTGTGCCCCTGTTAATTAAACTCAGGTTACCATATGGGTCCCTTCATGATCTGTGAATATATATACACCCAAGTCTTTCTCTGCTCTGCTGTGGAATATTTTACAGGACTTTTCAAAGTTGACATAAGCTGCAAACCAAATCAATTTCTTCCAATACTGTATGTTGTCAATGTTGTATATTTACAATGACAATTAATACTTACAATATCCATTCTTTTCAAAGTCACAGGGTAAGACATATTACAGTTTCCAGCCACTTGGTGTACTCTGGCTGAAAGGCCTTAGACACTGGCCTTCCCCCACTGTACGTTGGCAGCAGCTGCCTCAAGCTTTAGTGCGTCCCTGACATAGTCTGTACCTTGGAATGTGCCAGTCTGCCACACTCGGCTGAGAACAGCTCTTTGCACTAGAAGTTTCTGGCAGACCAAACAGTGCCTTTGACCGAGTTGATGGTCCTCCAACTACAGCTGGTGTTTGTCTCTTGTCTGGTAAGCTTCAGCCCAGTGTTGCCAAAAGAGCCAATCAGTCCTAATTGCTCGATTACCTCAGTTAGTAACTCTGCTGAATTCACCCACTTGGATGTTGCCAACTGTTTGAAATAATTTTTAACTGCTTCACTTGTTGTTTCCCCACACCAACCCTTCTGAATTTATGGCTATAATGCAGCTATAGGATTAGGCCATTGTACCCCCTGAGCCGGTTCTCCTACGCTACTAGAAAATGGCTGATATGTATCCTAACTCCACCTTCCACCTTAATTCCATAATCATTAATCACTTGCATCATTTATGATTTTAATTAAATGCCACTATATGATATTTCGTAACTTGTGCTTACATTATGATTCTCAATGTTTCTGCATATCGGATACCACACTGATCCACAGCCATCTGATGAAGGAGCAGCGCTCCGAAAGCTAGTGCTTCCAATTAAACCTGTTGAACATTAACCTAGTATTGTGTGATTTTAACTTTGTACACCCCAGTCCAACACCAGCATCGCCAAATCTTAGCTTGAATCTTAAGCCAGGTAGAACAATGTATATTAAAGCAACACAATTACTCATCCAAATAATTGAGTTAAGGATTCGTTAGCTTAGTTTTGAGGCTTGCGAACTTTGATGTTATTCAGTGCTTTCAACACTTCAGCCAGCTTCAAAATGTCAAATTACTCTGCTTTTACTAAAGAGTTGAGGCATTCTATTAAAAGCTCTCACCTTCTATCTGTAAATAATACTTGCTGCAGATGTTCAGGATGCCTCAGGGCAATACATACTTATAAGGACTACAAATCACAGAAAAAGAAGTAAATGTTTATTTAGAAATTTCGTGAATGTGAATGAGTTCTGGCTCTGCGGCTCTGCTGTATTTGGTGATACAATCTAAACAACAACTGCATTGTTCCAGAGGTTGTGTTAAAGCCTCTCTGTATTTAAGTGATATATTTGTTTCTGTGTGTTTCTGACATCTGAGGCATTATGCATACAGTCAGAAGCTTTATTCATTAATTAGGAAACAATCAATATTGGCAACAAACAAAAACAGAAATTGCTGGAAAAACTCAGCAGTTCTGGCAACATCTTTAGAGAGAAATTAGAGATAATATTTCAGATCTAGTAACCTTTCTTCAGAACAGGTTTTTCCAGCAATTTCTGTTTTTATTTTGTGTCTGATTTCCAGCATCTGCAGTTCTTTCATTTTTAAGAATTAATATTGGCATTTCATGTTGTTTGATGGCTAATTCTCAAAGCTTTGATGCTGTAAAACTAAGGATATTAGCAAATTTTGTATGTATCTGAAATATTCACGTGCTCTTGTCTTTACTGACTTGCTGGGCATTTCCAACTGTTTAAGTTGCTGTTTCACAGAATTTACAAATCATTTTCCTTTCTCTTTTTGCTTGATACTTCATCCATCTACTTCATGGCCCTGTGAAAACAAACAAAAAGCAAATTGGGAAGACAGAGACTCACTGATAGGAAACAGAAAAGGGGACAGAGACTGAGGCAGGTCATGGGATGCAAGATTGATGGCAACTTGGAAAGGTTAGATTGCATTGGCAGCAAGGTTAACTTTTCATGTTTAATGTAAGCTGTTATTAGCATTAACTTCTGAGGTTTTGTTTCAGTGGCATTAACTCATCCTTATCCTTGCAGACAGTCTTGATCTGTGGTGGTTTGGGATGGGTTTGTTGATGCTGTGTCAGAGTGGCCACAATGGTCTGGTTTTCGCTTTTGTGCTTTTTATTTGGACTATCTGCGTATTTTCAATACTTATCTGATGTTGCTTCAGCCTGCATTTGCAATTCTTTTCTTTTTCTGGTTTCTCTCAGTTGGCCTCTGCCCTGGTCTTCCACAACCTAAACTGATGAGATAGCCTTATATTGTCTTACTGAGAAGACCAGCTAATAGTTTTCTGCTGAGCAGATCACTGTTCAGTTAATCCGCTAACTTCTTTCTGACTGAAGTACCAGCTGCTTTATGCCCACGTGTTTAAAGAAATGTTATCTTTAATGTCCAGCTCCAAAGAAGGGATTGTCAACTATTCTTTAACAGAGAAGACAGCTGAAATCTCACGTCCTATTTTACAATGAACTCTTTGATTAACAGAAATGAGATGAAAGGGTGTTTTTGTTTATTCACTGATGGGATATGGGTGTCGCTGACTGAGCCAGCACTTATTGCCTGTTCCTAGTTGCCCTTGAGAGGGTAGTGGTGAGCTGCCTTCTTGAACCACTGCGGACCACGTGTTGAAGTTGACTCACAATGCCCTTGGGAGTGAACTCCAGAATTTTGAATCAGTGACACTGAATGAATGGCAATATATTTCCAAGTCAGGATGGTGAGTGGCTTGGAGGGGAACTTGCAGATAGTATTATTCCCATGTATCTGCTGCCCTTGTCCTTCTCTTTGGAAGTGGTCATAGTTTGAAAGGTTCTGCCTAAGGATCTTTGGTGAATTTCTACAGTGCATCTTGTAGATAGTACACACTGCTGCTACTGAGTGTCAGTGGTAGAGGTAGTGTTTTTTTTTGTGGATGTGGTTCCAGTTAAGTGGGATGCTTTGTCCTGGATGGTGTTAAGCTTCTTAAGTGTTGTTGGAGCTGCACCCATCCAAACAAGTGGGAGTATTCCATCATATTCTTGACTTGTAGATAATAGACAGACTTTAAGGAGTCAAGAGGTGAGTTACTGGCCACAATATTCCCAGTTTCTGATCTGCTCTTGCAGTCACTGCATTTATATGGTGAGTCCAGTTGAGTTTCTGGTCAATGGTAACCCCCGAGATGTTAGTAATGGGGGAATTCAGTGATGGTAAGACCATTGAATATCAAAGGGCAGTAGCTAGACTGTCTCTTATTGGAGATGGTCATTACCTGACATTTAAGCAACACAAATGTTACTTGCCACTTGTCAGCCCAAGCCTGGATATTGTCCAGATCATGTTGTATTTGACCATAGACTGCTTCAATATCTGAGGAGTCATGAATGGTGTTGAATATTGATTATTCATCGACAAACATCACCACTTCTGAACTTATGATGGAGGGAATATCACTGATTAAACAGCTGAAGATGGTTGGGCCTAGGACACAAACCCGAGGAATTCTCACAGAGATGTCCTGGAGCTGAGCTGACTGACCTCCAACAACCATGACCATCTTCCTATGTGCCAGTGACTCCAACACCAGATATCTGATATCCATTGATTCCAGTTTTGCTCGCTCTCCTTGATGCCACACTTGGTGAAATGTGGCTTTGATATAAAGGGCTGTCACTCTCACCTTATATGGACAAACAAAGAGGATAGATTAATTCTTAGCTAATGTAACTATAAGTCAGAGCCTGATATGTCTATGGTTACCATGTAGACCAGTATTTAGTGTTAATTGTTTAATAAATGGTTTTATTTTAAAGTCTAGGCACAAGGATAATCCTTAACTTTGCCTTCACCTCAATCAGCCTGTCTGAACCCAAATCTGGTGTGGTATAAAACTACGCAATAAAGTTGTATAAAGCTGCAGTGAATGGCATGTAAATGTTGTATGTTGGTTGGTCTAGCTTTAGAGATAACATTGAGCTTTTGGTAGGTTTATACATTAATTAATTTATTGCCTATTAAGTAACCGAGTGCAGATTTACAGAAGGGTGTCTGACTGTGCTGAAACCACGATCAAACTCCATCCATGTCTACTTCTCATGTGCTCTCTTACATGATCAGTATTTGAAGTATTATTTACATGGTCCCAGACATTCACCTTTACAACTTTAATTCTACATTAGCAACCATTTGTGTCCATAGCAAAAACCTGGGCCTTGGGAATTGAACTCCTAAATTACTGTCACAGCCAGTTACTCTACTGCCCTTTCTACAAGTACATTCAATTTCCTGACTGTTACTATGGCGCCAAGAGGCAGCAGTGCTAACCACTGAGCTACCGTGCCACCCCTAATAGGTGGGGTGTAGCATAGAACATTCACTTCAGCTTTAGTTGAAAGTTGTGAAAGCAGAAAGGATTCAAAATGGGAGAACTATCTGAGTGATGTGGCAAATATCCAATGAGAGACATAATCTCAGTTGCTTAATGTCATGTCGGTGAAGTGTCAGTTGCACTCAATGGCAGCACATTTGGCTTGAAGTCAGAAGAGTTCACATCCCAATGTAGTCCTGCTGAGGTTTTAAACAGCAGTTCTGTCAACCTTTTCAGGAAGATATTTTTAAAAAGCTTGCAATGGAGTGCAAATGGGTTCTCCTAAATGGCTTAGCCAATTGCTCCCCCTCCGTCTGCAATAATATTGATAGAGATAATTTAGTCGTTATCATTTATGAGCTTGTTGCACATGTAAATTAGCTGCCATTTTCTTACAAGTAAACTCACCATAATCCCAGAAGTTTTGTCATTTATATGAATGGTTTGGATGAGAATATAGGTGGTATGGTTAGTAAATTTACCGATTACACTAAAATTGGAGGTGTAGTGGAGAAGAAGGTTAACTCAGAGTACAACAAGACCGTGATCAGATGGGCCAAAGGGCCAAGGAGTAGCAGATGGATTTTCTTCTAGATAAATGTGAGGTGCTACATTTTGGAAAGACAAGTCAGGGCAGTACTTATACACTCAATGTTAAGGGCAGAGCAAACTTAATAGTCTGGATTGCCTAATTTCTGCTTCTATGTCATATGGTCTTATGTTCCTGGGGAGTGTTGCTGAATGAAGAGACCTTGGAATGCAGGTTCATAGTTCTTTGAAAGTGGAGTCATAGGTAAACAGGATAGTGAAAAAGGCATTTGGTATGCTTGTCTTTATTGTTCAGTACATTAAGCATAGGAGTCGGGAGATCGGCAGCTGTACAGGACATTGATGAAGTCACTTTTGGAATGCTGCATTCAATTCTGGTGCCCCTTCTATAGGAAAGATGTTGTTCAACTTGGAAGGGTTCAGAAAAGATTTATGGGGATGTTGTCAGGACTGGGGGGTTTGAGCGATAGGGAGAGACTGAATAGGCTGGGGCTGTTTTCCCTGGAGCATCAAAGGCTGAGTGAACTTTATAAAATCAATAGGGCATGGATAGGGTAAATAGTCAAGGTCTTTTCTCCAGTGTAGGAGAGTCCAAAACTAAACGCAAAGGTTTAAGTTGAGAGGGGAAAGATTTAAAAGGGACCTAAGAGGCAACGTTTTTCATGCTGAGGGTGGCATGTGTATGGAATGAACTGACAGAGGAAGTAGTGGTGGCTGGTACAATTACAACATTTAAAAGGCATCTGAATGGGTAAATGAAAAGGAAGGGGTTAGAGAGATATGGGTCAAATGCTGGCAAATGGGACCTGATTAATTTAGAGTATTTGGTTGCCATGGACTAGTTGCAATGAAAGGCCTGTTTCCGTGATGTACATCTCCATGACTAAATGACTCTATGGGTATAGGGCTTTTTTCTCATTAGACAGAGACAGCTGCTGGTTGTTTAACCTGCAGATCACCAAGCTTCAGATGAAGGGTAAGGTTGGGAAGGCAGAAGCTTCATGGCAACCTCAGCTGGTGCAGAAATCGAACCCATGCTGTTCTTGTCATTCTGCATTGCAAACCAACCTCCATGTAACTTGTTTTACAACAGTGTCTACATAACAAAGAAAAATCATTGGTTACAAGATACATTGAGACAATGTGAGATAATGAACATTGCTGTACAAATGCAATTTGTTCTTTTTTAAAAAACTGGCAAAGGAATACGGCCAGACAGAGTATGTATCATTTTGCAAGTGCTGACTGCTTGTTGTATTCCAGCTTTCTGTGCTGGAACATTTCCTGTGTTAGTGTTTAAAATATTATCACAGACTTTAACAAGCTAAATCAGCTTTGTATAATGGTGCAGTTAACAATGGTGTCTGCCTTTGACCTGTTAGAGGTAGTGAAACAGGAATTGTTATGTTCGTCAACTCACATTGTCTTACAATTGTGCAATTCATTGGCATGTAGCCTCATTGTCAGTGTGCGTTGTATAAAGCTTTTATAATCACTGGTGAAAAAAGTGCACCCAGAGCAGTGGAAATATAAAGAAATACCAGGAAAGCTGAAAATTGGAAATGATAATATAATATTTACAACTGCACAATCAGCCGATCAATATAGAAAGTAAGACAGGCCATCGATGATTCGGGTAGGATCCTTCAGAAATTGTCTGATTCTTTTTACTGCTGTATATTGTCATTATTCCTCGCCGGTAACATGTTGATATAAACAGAACATAAGGTGCCAGTTTGTAGAGTGAGGATATATAACATTTATCGAAATTTAAGATAATCTTGCCAGATGTCACAGGGTGAAATGAAGCAACATTAAATTAATTGTTGAATCCTGTATTGCCCAGTCATTTCTATATTTGCAATATTTCAGATGAGAACAGTATTTTTTGATTGCATTGACATACTCAACAAAAGTAGTAAAAAAGCATTATTGAAACAAGATGAGTTTTTATGCTCAGTGACATCTGCATCGGCTATTCTCCATTCTCTCATCCCCAATCCCAAATTGGCTCCAGGATTGAATCCATCCTAAAACTCTCTCCGCTGAGGGATTGTTAATGTAACCAGGGTTTTGTTTGCACAAAGCTGGAGACACTCTTCACAGCTATCACATCATTGTCATTGCTACGCAGTGGAAGATGTTTTCTTTTAATTTAGCCAGAACAGACCACAATAACCTTTGATCCCCACACACGATGATCTCTGATGATAAGGGGCTTCAGTTTGCTCCCTATGATAAAACACGGTTCCCTTTCAAACAAGAACACAGGAAGTAGAGGTAAACAACTGTAGATCATTGACCTCAAACAAAGAGACAATTAACACAGGGCAAGGTAGTGACATCATAAGCATCAACACCATTCAGGAGATGTCATCTGATGTGAGAGAATATAAAAATCAGTGAAAGGATCATCAAAAGTTGGAAGAATTTTGTGTAAATGTAAAGGTTTGCCTTTCTGTTAAGAAAGTGCATTTCCACTTCATGGTGAAAAATAGCATCAAGAGAGTCTATAGACCTACACCATTGAGGCTTTTAAGACTCAGAGGAAATTTCCAGACTTGAAATTACTAAAATGCTACTCACTTCTTATTATCTAATTAAATGGGTGGTCAATTGAAGTGCAGGCAGGGTTTGGCACGATATTTGATTCTTTAACTTTGGTTGAACACCCCAAACTCTAAAGGAAATGACTGTAACAGGAAAATACTAATCGGCCCAGTAAGTAAATACTGTTATACTCACAGACTCTGGAATCCAATTGCATGTTGAATATCGCTGATGTCATTGTCTAGGAGATTAATTCAAACACTTGTTTCCCTTCAGGTAGCAACACTTATTGTTATATATTTTAAATTAAGTTTTGACTAGTTCTAAACTTTGACCCTTTTGCACCACGCATCTTGAAGTAAATTGTGAGTTTAATGTGACAGCCTTTACTCATCCCTACCTGAGTCAAAAGATCATGAAGTCAGACTCATTCCAGAGGCTTGAGCACATAGTCTAGCTTGACACTGGACACTAGCCAAATGTACCATCTTAAGCTTTATGCTAGCTGAACAAACATTGAATTCAGATCTTGAGCATCCACAGTCCTTTGTTTTATTTTTCCATTTTCGACTTGATCATTCCTGCCTAAAAGTTGATTCTTTGTTATATCATTACTTTTTTAGGCTCTGTTTTGTCATAAATGCTGATGACGCCAAATTTTATCCATCTACTACCTTGACATTATCAGTCCATTTAACCAGGGACATTCACAGTATCGTTAGGAAGGGTTTTCTAATTGCAGCAACACTGAAGAGACAATGATTTATTTCCAAGATGGTGTGCGACTTTGAAGAGAATTTACAAACGGTGGTGTTGCTAAACATCTGCTAAAGTTGTCCAAGTAGATGGCAGAAGTTGCAGATTTGGAAGATGTTGTCACAGGATCCTTGATGAGTTGCTGCACTGCTTTCCCCACAGTGCACTGATGGGGAAAGCAGTAAATATCGATGATGGTGGATGAGGGTGGGATCATTGTATTGTAGTTTATCTCTCCAACCTGCAGGCAATTTCCTCCCTGGGATAGTGTAATATTTCTGCTTGCATGGTGTCCTAGTTTATCGGCTGAAATTCGATTTTAATCTAATTCTGACTGATTCCAGAAAAAAAAAGACTTCAAAGAGACTATGTAAAATTTGTGCTAAACTGCCAAACACAGTATGAAAATCCTCGAAATAACTTTAACAAAATACCAAACGAAATAATTGCCCTTCTTTCAGAAAGATCAATCCATTCCCAGTTAAAAAAGCAGGGATTATAAAACTTGAATCCTATTTATTTGGATATCTTTCCAGGATTTATAGAAATTGATGATTATTATCTTAATATTTATGAGAGTTTATTATACTTACTGGACACAGTGATCAGTTGAGTCAAAATAAGTTTTGCCTTCAGAAAATGTACCACCTTCCTCCTCATCAGCTTAACAACACATCCTTAAAGATGGGTGAATACAGTATGGAAAGGAAATATCTACATTTATAAAACACTTTTCATAATCCTAGGGCATTCCAAAAAGCTTTGAAATTTTAAAGTGCAGAAATGAGAACATGGGTGAGTCTGTCACCAAAGCCTAAGCAGGAATCTCATTAAACTTAACATCATTGGCACCCAACTTCATTGTAACAAAGCGGGCAATCCTGAACTCTGAGATTCTCAGCAAATTCAAGTGTGAGCTGCCATCTCCCAAATTTAAGTGGTTCACTTGACTCTTCTTGAGGACTACAGGGGAAGCTGGAGAGCATCCTCGACAAAACCACTCAAGAAGGCCTTCGACCTCACCCAGCCTCTTTTGGCAGCCTTGCCCATCCTATCCTTCCCGAGCACCAACCTCTCTCCATCTCTCCGGCACATGGTCTGTAGTTAACACTTCCTTTGCCGGGCAAGGGGCTGTCCTTAAACATTCACAGTCGCAGCTATTGTGTAACTGCTCAGTGCTGCCTGGCTGTACACGAAGATATCCCGTTCATTTAGATCAAAAGGACATCCACATCGCTGGCCTTTCTAGAAACTTCCATTGAATTTGATTGCCTCATAAATGTGAGGGTCACTATCCAGTTTTTAAAATTCTATGGCCTGAAGCTACTCTGAAACTGCACCAGGAACTTCACAGTTTCAGAGTAGCTTCAGGTCATAGAATTTTAAAAACTGGATAGTGGCCCTCACATTTATGAGGCAATCAAATTCACAAAGATGGCTGCACAACCCCCTACTAAGAATGCAATAACTGAACTGGAGCAGCTCCCAGGAACTTCCCTGTGTTTTTAACAAATTGCTTCCTGACCATCTAAACACATGGTGACTGCACAGCATGTGGTAAAGCTATACACTGCTCTGTGTACACAATAGCAAGCTGACAGTAACTAGAATGTATCTTGGATTTGTTTTGCTTGGGCTTCGATGGAAACCATGGAGTGTAAAAATCTAAAACATGAAGTGTTTTGCTCTGTTGGTCAAACCATTCCCAAAAGCAGCGTAAATCCACTGGGACAAAGTCTACAAGTTTAATGTAAATAATAGCTAGCATTCCCAAACACGGCCAAGGTGAAAGAGATTGACATCTTTGCCCTTGCTTAAGTCAAAAATCTCCTCCAGTACAATCCACCATACAGTCTGGTGTTTACTCAACTGTGTGGAGAGACAGAGTCAGGCTGAGGCTCAGCCCTCCTGTGTTTTCTTTAGACTTGATTAACAAAGAAAATGTATGGAGGGAGTATTATAATATAACCGTGGTGATCTTTCATGCTTGGAATTCAGAACGAATCCAGTTAATCCGGAAGACGTAAGAAACATGCGCCATCTGAGTTGTAATGTGTGTGCAGCGTATTTGAGTGGAGGCTGATGAACTGAAGCAGGCAGAAATAATATTTTGGCTCATTTAAATCACAAATGGGGCCAGACATCTGTTTGTTGAGATAAGAGAGTGGGCTCCATGTACATACCTGTAGCACTTTGCCAATTAGGGAGAGTCTTGAAGTGAGACAGAACCTAACACTAGATAAATGAAAGTTATCTTTGATAGGTCCATATCTCTACCGTTAACTCTGCAATACTCACAGTGGTGTATAGTTTCTGTCGCTTCAGTTAATAGTAACTTTATACAGTTCACCACCTAACATTTGGTGGAGATAAAAGCATTCACAGCAGAGGCTGATACATTAAATGTTACTGCATTTTCAAAATACATCACAACATCTTTGGCATGGAAGATGAGGAGACGGTGTTTCTGGTTTGGATGTAATAAAGAAATAGTTCTCCACGTGTTCCTGAAATTACTGTGGTTTAGTTCCAGTTCTAGTTTAAACTAAACATACATTTACGTAGTAACAATCGTTAGATCCAGCAAAATGGAACACTTTTTTAATGTTTCAATTAAGAACAATTGCTTGATGTATTTAAGAATGGTAGCTTGGAGCAGTTTTACTAATATGGATGAAATGAGACTATCAGCAACAATAAGTATTTTTAATAATTGTATCTAAGCTTCCATTTGTGAGTAACCTGATTTGAAATTGCCAAAAATGCTATACAGGACTTCAATGGCTTAATTGCATGGATTAGTGCTCATTATTACCCTCATTACTACTTAATCTCACGTCATTAGTATGCAGCTCCTATTCTCTGAACCATTAGATAGAAACTAAGAGATAAGAATTCCAATCAACAAAGTCAGAGTGGATACTTGGCAACTCCAGCTCACCGCTCGCTCCTCTGAGCGTGCACCGTATACACCTGCAACTAGCATAACTACGCACGCACCACAGTTAGTGACAACACTCACCCCATGTCCCAGGATGCTGACATCTGACAAGTACTGGAGCCTCTCCGTAACATCATGGCACATTTCAATCCACTCACACTGTGCAACTTTACTTCAGTGCTGGGCTATGAAGTATTTTTGCAACTCTCGCTGCAATGCTGCTCCAATTGCACACAGGGAGAGCACCCCATTTAATGGAATGGACCAGGGTACATCTCAGGGTTCCTCACTTGCTTTCTAAGTACTCACACATCTGTGTTTTTTCAATACTCACTGCATTCCTGCTTTGCCCTCTTCAGCCAGAGGTAACAGTACTTCTATCTTGACTTGCTATTTCATGACATTTTCATTTAGTTTAGCAAGATCTTTGTCAAGGTTTCGCACGATAGACTGGTTAGTAAGGTTAGATCACATGGGATCCAGGGAGAGCTAGCCAATTGGATACAAAATTGGCTTGATGATAGGAGACAGAAAGTGGTACTACAGGGTTGTTCTAGGGACTGGAGGCCTAGGACTAGAAGTGTGCCACAGGGATTGGTGCTAGGTCCACTGTTGTTTGTCATTTATACAAATGACTTGGATGACAATATAGGAGGCGTGGTTAGTAAATCTGCAGATGACATCAAATTTGGTGGTATAGTGGACAGTAAAGAAGGTTAGCTAAGAGTACAACGGAATCTTGATCAACTGGGCCAGTGGGCTGAGGAATGGCAGATGGAGTTTAATTCAGATAAATGTGACATGTTGCATTTTGGTAAGATGGCACAGGATAGGACTCATACAGTTAATAGTTGGGCCCTGGGAAGTATTGTCAAACAGAGAGACCCAGGGTTGCAATCACATAGTTCCTTGAAAGTGGCGTAACAGGTAGACAGGAAGGTGAAGAAGGTGTTTGGCACACATGCTTTCCATTGGTCAGAGCATTGAGTACAGGAGTTGGGATATCATGTTACAGTTGTACAATGCATTGTTAAGGCCACACTTGGAGTATTGCAGACAGTTCTGGCCACCTTATTATATAAAGAATGTTATGAAACTGGAAAGGGTGGAAAATGATGTGCAACAATGTTACCAAAACTTCAGGATTGGAGTTATAAGAAGAGGTTGGATAATCTGGGAGTTATTTCCCTGGAGTGTAAGAAGATGAGGAGATATCTTGTGGAGGTTTATTAAGTCATGAGGGGCATAGACAAGGTGAATAGCAAGGTCTTTTCCCTAGGATAGGAGACTCCAAAACTAGAGGGCAGAGGTTTAAGGTGAGAGGGGAAAGACTTAAAAGGGACCCTAGGGGCAATTTTTTCATATAATTGAGTTGCCAGAGGAAGTGGTAGAAAAGGGTACAATTACAACATTTAAACAACATTTGGACAGGTACGTGGATAGGAAAGGTTTTGAGGGATATGGGCCAAATGCAGCAAATGGGACTAGCTCAGTAAGTTTCCAAGGTACATTTCCCACTTAAAAGGGACTAAGCTCGAGCATAAGAGGCCTCCATTTGCAGTAGCAATGAGAGCAAGGAGCTCAGTGGGAGCGGTCGAACTGCACTCTGGGAAGGTGAGTGAACCGACATATTTGGGCAATGGCTGAACCTGAGACACTACATGTTTAACGTCTCCCACACACCCGCCACCTCTAACAATAAAAAGGACTCTGTGGTGTGTTAATAAGATAAGGGCTTTCTATTTCTTTTTTTTTATCGTGTGATTGGTAAAAACTTTTCTTTCCTTTTTTGTTTATCTAAGTTAAGATTAAGTTAAGCTTAAGATTAAAAATGGCAGGAGATCTCAGACTTACATTATGCTCCTCTTGCTCAATGTGGGAGCTCAAGGACATGGCTGATGTCCCTGACTCCTCCACGTGCAGGAAGTGTGTCCAGCTGCAGCTCTTGTTAGACTGCATAATGGCTCTAGAACTGCGAATGGACTAATTTTTGGAGCATACACGATGCTGAGGGGGTTGTGGATAGCACGTTTAGTGAATTGGTCACACTGCAGATTAAGATTGCTGAGGGAAAAAGGGAATGGTTGACCAAAAGACAGAGAAAGAACAGGAAGGCAATGCAGGTGTCCCTTGCAGACATCTCCCTCCAATACAGGTCTATCTTTTTGGATACTGTTGGGGGAGATGGCTCACCAGCAGAAGGCAGCTGTAGCCAGGTTCATGGCACCGTGGCTGGGTCTGCTGTACAGAAGGACGGGAAAAAAAGTGGAAGGCCTATAGTCATATGGGATTCAATTGTAAGGGGAGTAGATAGGCGTTTGTGGGATCGAAAACGAGACTCCCGAATGGTATATTGCCTCCCAGGTGCATGGGTCAGGGATGTCTCAGATCAGCTGCAGGACGTTCTGAAGGGAAAGGGTGAACAGCCAGCTGTCGTGGTGTATATAGGTACCAATGATATAGGTAATAAACAGGATGAGGTCCTAAAAGCAGAATTTATTGAGTTAGGAGCCAGGTTAAGAAGTAGAACCTCAAAAGTAGTTATCTCAAGATTGCTACCAATGCCATGTACGAGTCAGAGTAGAAAGGAAAGAATAGGCAGGATGAATGTGTAGCTTGAGAGATGGTGCAGGAGGGAGGAGTCCAGATCTTTGGGACATTGGGACCAGTTCTGGGGGAGGTGGGACTATTACAAATTGGACAGTCTACAGCCAGGCAGGACTGGAACCAATGTCCTACGAGGGGTGCTTTTGCTAACACTGTTGGGCGGGTTTAAGCTAATGTGGCAGGGGTTTGGGAACCAAATGAGGAGGTTAGTGGACAGGAAGGAGGTAGTAACTAAAGCCTGCAAGAAACTAGATAATGAAGTCAGCGTGACTAAGGGGAAGAGTAGGCAGGGAGCAGATGATGCACACAAAGGGACAGGTGGTCTGGGGTGGATTTGTTTTAATGCGAGAAGTGTAGTGGGTAAGGCAGATGAACTTAAGGCTTGAATTAGTAGCTGGGAGTATGATGTTATTGCTATTACTGAGACTTGGGGGAAGGGCATGATTGGCAACTAAACATCCCAGGATATAGATGCTTTAGGCGGGATAGAGAGGGAGGTAAAAAGGGTGGAGGAGTTGCATTACTGGTCAGGGAGTGTATCACAGCTGTGCTGAAGGAGGGCACTATGGAGGACTCGAGCAGTGAGGTAATATGGGCAGAGCTCAGAAATAGGAAGGGTGTGATAACAATGTTAGGGCTCAAGTACAGGCCTCCCAACAGCAAGTGTGAGATAGAGGTTCAAATATGTAAACAGATTATGGAAATATGTAGGAACAACAGGGTGGTAGTGATTAGAGATTTTAATTTTCCCAACATTGACTGGGATTCAATTAGTGTTAGATGGTTAGTTGGAGTCGAATTTGTAAGGAGCATTCAGGAGGGTTTTACAGAGCAATATGGAAATAGTCCAATTCAGGAAGGCGTCATACTGGACCTGGTGTTGGGGAATGAGCCCAGCCAGGTGGTTGAAGTTTCAGTAGAGGATTACTTTGAGAATAATGATCACAATTTCATAAATTTTAGAATACTCATGGATAAAGATGAGAGTGGTCCAAAAGGAAGAGGGATAAATTGGGGGAAGGTCAACTATATCAAAATTCAGCAGGTGCTGGGGAATGTAGATTTGGAGCAGCTGTTTGAAGGCAAATCCACATTTGATATGTAGGAGGCTTTTAAAGAGAGGTTATTTAGAGCTCAGGAGAGATGTGTTTTTATGAAACTGTAGGATAGAAATGGCAAGATTAGGGAACCATGGATGACAGGTGAAATTGTGAGACTAGCTAAGAGGAAAAAGGAAGTGTCCATAAGGTCTAGGTGACTGAAGATAGACGAAGCTTTGGAAGAATATCGGGAATGTAGGGCCAATCTGAAATGTGGAATTAAGAGGGCTAAAGGGATCATGAAATATCTTTATTAAACAGGGTTAAGAAAAATCCCAAAGCTTTTTATTGGCCCACTCAAGAACAAAGGAGAAAAGTTATGCATGGAGTCAGAGAAAATAGGTGAGATCCTTAATGAGTATTTTGTATCAGTATTCACCGAGGAGAGGGACATGACAGATGTTGAGGTTAGGGATAGATGTTTGATTACTCCAGGACGGAGGAAGAGTTGGGTATTCTAAGAGGCATTAAGGTGGACAAGTCCCCAGATCTGGATGGGATCTATCCCTGGTTACTGAGAGGAGTGAGAGAGGAAACAGCTGGGGCCTTAACAGAGATCTTTGCAGTATCCTTGAACACGGATGAGGTCCCAGGAAAATTGCTAATGTTGTCCCCTTGTATAAGAAGGGAAGCAGGAATAATCCAGGTAATTATAGTCCGGTAAGCCTGACATCAGGTGGTAGGGAAGCTGTTGAAGGAGATACTGAGAGATAGGATCTATTCTCAATTGGAAGAAAATGGGCTTTTCAGTGATAGTCAACATGGTTTTGTGAAGTGTAGGTCATGTCTTACCAATTTAAAGAATTCTTTGAGCAAGTGACAAAGTTGATTGATGAGAGAGGGGCTGTAGATGTCATATACATGGACTTCAGTAAGGCGTTTGATAAAGTTCCCCATGATAGGCTGTGGATAATGTAATGTTGCATGGGGTCCAGGGTGTACTAGCTAGAAGGATAGAGAACTGGCTGGGCAACAGGAGACAGAGAGTAGTAGTGGAAGGGAGTTTCTCACAATGGAGGTGTGTGACCACTGGTGTTCCATGGGGATCCGTGCTGGAACCACTGTTGCTTGTGATATACAAGTGATCTGATTGGCAAGTTTGCAGATGACACTCAGACTTGTGGAGTAGCAGATAGTGAAGGAGACCGTCAGAGATGATAGCAGAATATAGATAGATTGGAGAGTTGGGCAGAGAAATGGCAGATGGAGTTCAATCTGAAAATGTGTTGCTGGAAAAGCGCAGCAGGTCAGGCAGCATCCAAGGAACAGGAGAATCGATGTTTCGGGCATAAGCCCTTCTTCAGGAAAAAGGGCTTATGCTGAAGGGCTTCCTGAAGAAGGGCTTATGCCCGAAACGTAGATTCTCCTGTTCCTTGGATGCTGCCTGACCTGCTGTGCTTTTCCAGCAACACATTTTCAGCTCTGATCTCCAGCATCTGCAGTCCTCACTTTCTCCTCAAGGAGTTCAATCTGGGCAAATGTGAGATTATGCACTTTGGAAGATCCAATTCAACTATACAGTAAATGGAAAAGTCCTAGGTAAATTGATTTCCAGAGAGATCAGGGTGTTCAGGTCCATTGTTCCCTGAAAGTGGCAACCCAGGTCAATAGAGTGGTCAAGAAAGCATATAGCATGCTTTGCTTCATCGAATGGGGTATTGAGAACAAGAATTGGCTGGTCATGTTACAGTTGTAAAAGACATTGGTTCGGCCACATTTGGAATACTGCATACAATGCCAAAAGGATGTGAATGCCTTGGAGACAGTGCAGAGCAGGTTCACCAGGATGCTGCCTGATATGGAGGGCGCTAGCTATGAAGAAAGGTTGAGTAGATTAGAATTATTTTCATTAGAAAGACAGAGGTTGAGGGGGTCCTGATTGAGGTCTACAAAATCATGAGAGGTATAGACCAGGGGAATAGCAAAAAGCTTTTTCCAAAAGTGGGGGACTCAATTACTTGAGGTCATGAGTTCAAAGTGAGTGAGGAAAGGTTTAGGGGAGACATGCGTGGAAAGTTCTTTATGCAGATCGTGGTGAGTGCCTGCAAAGTGTTGCCAGTGGAGGTGGCAGAGGTGGGCATGATAGTGACATTTAAGATTTATCTGGACAGATATATAAATGGGCTGGGAGCAGAGGGATACAGACCCTTAGAAAATAGGCGGCAGGTTTAGATAGAGGATTTGGATTGGTGCAGGCTTGGAGGGCCGATGGGCCTGTTCCTGTGCTGTAATCTTCTTTGTTCTTGTTCTTTGCTCTCTGGTTGTGATGGACACGAGCTGAAGGGTCTGTTTTCTTGCTGTATGGGTCTATGAAGACACAAAGCCAGGCTGGTCATCATGATTGTCAGCAGTGATCAATCATGGGGCTGCACAGGTGGCTGTATAGCTCTGTGCTACATTAATCTCACACCTGCACCACATGCCAACCATGTCACAGAGTCACAGAGTCATAGAGGTGTACAGCACGGAAACAGACCCTTCGGTCCAACTCGTCCATGCCAACCAAAGTATCCCACCCAATCCAATCCCACCTGCCAGCACCCGACCCATATCCCTCCAAACCTTTCCTATTCATATACCCATCCAGATGCCTTTTAAATGTTGCAATTGTACCAGCCTCCACCACATCCTCTGGCAGCTTATTCCACACACATACCACCCTCTGCGTAAAAAGGTTGCCCCTTAGGTCCCTTTAATACCTTTCCCCTCTCACCCCAAAACTATGCCCTCTAATTCTGGACTTCCCCCACCCTAGGGAAGAGAGTTTGTCTATTTATCCTATCCATGTCCCTCATGAATTTATAAACTTATAAGGTCACCCCTCAGCCTCTGACACTCCAGGGAAAACAGCCCCAGCCTATTCAACCTCTCCCTATAGCTCAAGTCCTCCAACCCTGGCAACATCCTTGTAAATCTTTTCTGAACCCTTTCAA
>NC_057742.1:29341864-29395264 GCF_004010195.1 Chiloscyllium plagiosum | reverse complement strand
TCCACTTTCAAGGAGCTATGAACCTGCACTCCAAGGTCTCTTTGTTCAGCAACACTCCCAAGGACCTTACCAAACATGCACCACATCTCAAACTCTAAGGTGAGTCATCCTCAGTCAAGTCAAGGGAGACCACCTTCAGTCAAGGTGTGCCAACACAGTAAGACAAGATCAGTGTGCAGTATCAGCCCTGTTGCTTGGATATGGTCAGCTGGCCACTTGGGATGATCATGGTCAGGATCCTCTCCATGTAAGGGGTGAGGTTGGTCACTCCATCACCTCTCTTGGCTCTTTTGGCCATGCTGTGGCCCATTTTCTCCTGGAATGAGACAAAGGGAGGGATTGAGTGAAATGCTGCATGCTGTTGGTGCTGGTGCATGTGGGGGGAAAGGCGGTGAGGTTGTCCCAGATGAGTGAGTAGGAGGCACAGAGGCCATGCAATACGGAGTGGTTGGGTGGGTACGTGCAAATGAGGGAAGATAGTGCATGTAATAATGAGTCATTAAGCATGAGCTTTGGTGGTTGGCGGTCTCGCCTCCATTTGGGGAGTTAGTGAGAGACTTGCATTGCTTCCATTTGGGCCTGCCCGTCAGCTTCTTGTGCCAATCAGGTCTCTGAGTGATCACCAGGGGTGGGGCAGCTCTTTTGTTCAGTATGGCACTAGCAACATCTTCCAGGACGTTGTTGAATCTCCAAAAGGGTGTCCCCCTTTATGAAGGGTGTCAGGGGGAAGAGCGGCCGAAGGAAATGGGTGGCACTCAGAAAGCACTTTCCTGATGTCAGCTCCACCCAGCAGGCTCAGAGAACTGGCACCAGATTGCCCACGTAGTGACAGCGCCACCTGCTGCAGGCCAGCAATACTTCACAGCAGTTTTGGTGACACTGTACCTGTATATGGAGTGCTGTGTACTGTTATCATCTGCTTGAGCTGCACTTTACCAAAAGTTGGCCCAGTGTCAGTTTCAGGAAGTTTTGTGGATGCTTTCTGATTATGACCTTGAGGGATTTTTCTCTCAGTATTCTCCACACTCTTGTCATGCTCTGTCATACACTCACCAGTGGCAGGAGTACTCACCACTGAAGGGAGCATCTGGGATTTCCCACATCATCCTTGAACCACCGCTGTGCACCAGGTCATGCACTGTCAGTAAGGAGCTGCCCCTTCGCAGTTCCTGTGTGTGGAGAATTGCCCCAGAGATGGCTGAGAAAAGGAAGCTGGCACTCCCATCACCAAAAGGGACCTGGAGGTCCTGGTGGATGGGTGATGGAGCGGAGGGTCCTTTGTTTTCCTCAGTACTACATGAGGAGACCAGGAGACCATGGCACCAGCTCCTGCCAGTTTGGTCTGAACTTGTCAGCCTGGTCAGTATGATGTCCACTGTCTGCACGATCACCCACCAGTGCCACAGGAAGATCAAGGACCAATTGTGGTCTACCAGAGTATCTGACATCATCATTTTTTGTCACCACGTGTGCACGCACACACACACCCACATGCACATTCTCTCTCTCTCTTTATCTATGTCTTCTAATGCACCCACCTTCCATCAAGACTCATGGTCTACCACTCTCACTATTTCATGTAATATCTTCCCTCACTCAATCTCTCCCCCACAAAGTGCCTGGATGACTAACTGTCTTCTGTGCTATCTGCTCACTTACTCAGGGGACAACACCAACTTTCCCCCCCACCTGAACCAGCATCAATAGCTGTGCCAGCCACATTCATTTCATTCATCCCAGAAACGCACTGCTCTCAGTATGGAGGAGAGAGCCTGGAAGGGTGGTGATATGCTCAACATCCATCTCTATACCTCCTACAAGGATAGGATCTTTGTCTTTGTGGGGGAGGATGCCTTACACCTCCCAGTAACCAAGTAGGATTGCCAACTGCTATTTGGCTCTCTAATTACTGCCACTGGCTCTCTATCTTCTCCTGGATAGTGCTCAGTGCTCTTCACCAGTGCTCAGTCTGTGCTCTGAAGGCTGCACCTTTGCTGGAGATTATTTCCTCCCCCTTAATCTCTGAACAAGAGGCACAGATCCCTCAGAGAAAGCGTAGGCAAGGTCCCTTCCTGCACCCTCGCCAGCTCGGATACTGATAGCTCAGTGGATATTGTAGCTGGAAACGAACTGGGAGCATGCTGTGGTGAGCACAATGCTGCTAGGTCTCCACAGAGGTTTAATGAAGAAGTGCTTTAGCTTGCTGGCACTCAGAGGATTTGCAGACTCCAGGGACTTGCTCAATTCTTGGCAGGAGAGGACCCTGTAATTCCAAGCATTCATTACTTCAACCACGTGCAGAAGTATGCATAGGAACAACAGGCAGGTTCGTCAAAGGCAATGAGTAAACCTTGAGCTTAGGAAGACTGCACCAATGCTGAATATACCATCCTGTCTCTGGTATAGGAGCATCTGGCTGCCTCCATGGACAGGTTTCCAGATGATGTGGAAAACCAGTCCAGCTTACTCAGTGTCTCCTGTGTATGGTTGTGTTGTCAAAATGCACAGTACCAAAAATGAAATTCCCTAAGATATACAGAACCATTTGCCGGTTTCATTGGGGTGTAGAAGTCAGTTTCTAAGTAAATTAAAAGTAAAATTACATTCAAATCTTTCAAAACATTATTATGAATGTCCTTGCACCCAAAAGAGTCGGTTTAATTTTTTGAACTTTCTCAAAGGCCCACAGACAGGCATGAATAGTGGAAATCCCCGATGGTGATTAATTCATCCTCAGAGCATATCCTGATTTATGAATGGAGCCAATTTTTAGTCTGGGTTTTTTTAAAAACTGGATAAGAGATCTGGGAAACTTTATTTGCACTGAATCCAGTTTTCACTGAAAACTCTGCAATCTTTTCTGTTGATTTTGTGCATAATTTGTCTGAAGAATCAAGCAGAGAAAGCACCCCATAATTTTTCATCAAGTTTTGCTCACAATCCTTGGATTTGAAAGAAATACTCAAGTCAGACACATGCCAATTATTTATGTTTAGTTTAGCTTGAGATTCTAAATAAAACAAGCCAGAGTCAAACTAAGCTCAGAGGAGAGCTGAATGAAGGTATTCCCTTCATATCATTAGAGTGAACCTTCTACCCCAGTCTTTGCCAGGATATGGTCACTGTTTTCTTTAATACTTTGGAGAGCATTTGTTTCAATATTTATGTCAACAATTACTTGGCTCGTCAGAGACCTTTCCAAATGCTTCTTTGTGAAGTCACCACAGCGCAGGGATTTATTTCAAGTAGGGAATTTGTACTCAGGATGTGGGGAATGATCTCAAGGCCACATTTATTACCCATTCCTTGCAGCGGGTTGACCACTCTCCTGGTGAATTTTCGAAAAAAAATCAGTCTGAGATTAAAGGAAAATATTGACTGCCAGTTGGAGCGCAGCTGTCACAGAGTACAGCTCCTGCTGATCGACCCCAACAGCATACCTGTTACAACATCCAGACAGCACCACTATCAATAAAGGCAAAGTCATCATAAACCCCCCACTCATTAGAGAGCTGTCAGATGGTGAGTTTAACCTGATGGAGAAGGGCAAGGTTGACAAGGCAGGGTCTGCATGGTAACCTCAGTTAGTGCAGGAATTGAACCTGCGATGGAGATTAGATTAGATTCCCTACAGTGTGGAAACAGACCCTTCAGCCCAACAAGTCCACACCGCTCCTCAGAAGAGTAACCCACCCAGACCCATTCCCCTACCCAATATTTACCCTTGAGGTGGCAATTTAGCGTGGCCAATTCACCTGACATGCACATCTTTTGGATTGTGGGAGGAAACCGGAGCACCCGGAGGGAAACCCACGCAGACACGGGGAGAATGTGCAAACTCCACACAATCACCCAAAGTGGGAATCGAACCGAGTTCCTGGCACTGTGAGGCAGCAGTGCTAAGTGAGACATTACTCTGCATTGTAAATCCGCCACCCAAACTAACCAACCTCCATCCAAGCTCACCAATACCCAATTCACAGACAAGATACCTTTTCGGCCTATTCAAGCCAGATTCAACTTGGTACTGAATGGAGGAGCTCTCAGCCCAAGATTCCTTAGAACTTGTGATCATTTTGTACAATGTCACTCTTGGTCTAAAAGGATCTTCAGGGTTGGCACTGTGGCTCAGTGGTTAGTACTGCTGCCTCACAGCACCAAGGACCAGGGTTCAAGCCCACCCCTGTGTGACTGTCTGTGTGGAGATTGCACGTCCTCCTTGTTTCTGTATGGATTTCCTCCGGGTGCTCCAGTTTCCTCCCACAGTCCAAATCTGTGCAGGTTGTGTGGGTTGACCATGCTAAATTGCCCATGGTGTCCAGGGGTGTTGTTGAGGTGAACTAGCCATGGGAAATACAGGGTCATGGGGGGGAGTGGTGGTTGGTCTTGGTGGGATGCTCTTCAGAGGGACAGTGTACACTCAATGGGCTGAATGACCTGCTTCAACAGTGTAGGGATTCTATGATTCATCCATCAGTGTAACCCAGATCAGAACACACATCCCAGAGTCAAATAGCCAGATTTTCTTTCTCATTTCCTTTTTACTTCAAGAAGCACCTCACTGTAAGCTTTATAATCACTGAATTGTCACAGTGCAACAGGAGGGCATTCAGCACATCATGCTTATACTAGCTCTCCAACAAACATTATAACTTAGTGCCCATTCTTCTGCCTTTTCCCCACACCTTGCACATTGTGTCTATTCAAGTAACCATCCAGAGTGCTCTTGAACACCTCAATTAACTCTGTCCCCAACACAATTCCAGGCAGTCTGCTCCAGACCCAAACCAGTCCTTGTGTGAAATAAGCTTTTGTTCCACACATCACCTTTGCTGCATTTGCAAATCTCCTTGAATCTGTATCCATTTGTTCTTTAACCAAGAGAAACAGTTTACCCTATCTACTCTATACAGATCCTGAAATGAATTTGAAAGCCTCTATCTGTTCTTCTCTCACCAGAAGCATTAAATGGAAACGTCACTCAATCAAATTACTTTAAATAAGTGCATGTAAAGATCAATTAAAGATGAATTGCTATCACTGAATAAAGACTGTTATTCTGCTCCTCTGCCAACTAATCACATAAAGGGACAATCATAATCACGCTCACTGTAAATGTTGCCCTCTTTTTAAGTCATAATGATGCAAGTTAGAGTAATCTAGTTTACTTTAATCTGTTCAAACAGGTTAGTTGTTTAATAAATAGTTTATTATTTTGAAGGTTCCTTGGGGTTAAAGAAATAAAGTTAGTAATAAGAAATTACATATACGAGCATCAGAACAATCACTGATACGACAAGTGTATATTCAGAGTCAGAGATATCTGCAGCATGGAAACAGGCCCTTTGACCCAACTTGCCTGTCCTGTCCAATTCTCACTATTAATCTAGTCCCATTTGCCTGGGTTTGGTCCATATCCCTCCATACCTATCCCATTCATGTACCTGTCTAAATGTTTCTTAAATGGCGAAATTTTAATTGCTTCCACCACTACACTGGCAGCCCATTTCACCCACTACCACCCTCTGTGAAAAATATTTGCCACTCTGGACCCTTTTATATCTCTCCCCTCTCACCCGAAACCTTTATCCTATAGTTTCAAACTTCCCTACTATGGGGAAAGGCTGTTGGCTATCAACCATATCTATGCCTCTGATGATTTTACAAACCTCTATAAGGTCACCCCTCAGCCTTTGATGCTACTTACAAGAAAATTTCAATAAGTGTCCATGATATACTGTTGGAAACCACTGCTTGAGTTCCTTATTACTGAGGTGAAGAGGTTAACACTTGAAGTCAATCTGATGTAACATAAGTTTTAAACACTCAAATGGCCCAACGGTATTGAAGCAGAGGTTCTTTGTTCTGCTAGCGTCAAGTTATTTCAATTTGGAAGGAAAATCAAGGATAAACAAAGAAATATTCATAGTATAAACATGGAATGAAGGCTGTGGGTTGCATTTGGCTGAGGATGTCCACCTATCTGTTCAACCTACCCATTAGCACTCCTTTTGCCAGTAAGAGGACATTCAACTCTTTCTTTTATCTTTGAATCTGTGACAGCATGACTCCTAGACCAAGGAAATGGGCCTCAGCTTGGAGCTTGAAAGGAAGTTGGAGATCTCAAGAGTCAAGAATGAATATGGGAAAAGCTTTTCATGCAAAATTCATCTTCATATGTTGGAGTCCACCTACCTGCGAGATTCCATGAAATATCACATCTCTTACAACATTTTTCGACCACTCTAGCAATATGTCTGATTTCCTCTAGGCCACTGTTGGTATATTGCATGCAATTCTGGAATCCTTCCTATTAGAAAGATGTTGTGAAACTTGAAAGGGTTCAGAAAAGATTTACAAGGATGTTGCCAGGGTTGGAGGATTTGAGCTATAGAACGTTTAAACGGCATCTGGATGGGTATATGAATAGGAAGGGTTTGGAGGGATATGGGCAGGGTGCTGGCAGATGGGACTAGATTGGATTGGGATATCTGGTCGGCATGGACAGGTTGGACCGAAGGATTTGTTTCCGTGCTGTACATCTCTATGTCTCCAAGTCAGAGAATGGGGCAACCAACTGTGCACAGCCTTGCGTAATGTTCCTATAGTAACCCTGTTAGACTAGGAGCACATACATTTCCAACACAATCTTAGGCTGGGATCACAGCTCTGCTGCTCATATTTCCTCATCATCATAATTACTGCCTGCCTTGGTATCAAAGTGCCCAAGGTACTGTACTTTTGTCTTGAAAATCTGGAACTTCTCTGGTTTGACATCCAAGTTAAACTGTGACAAGTGACTATGATAGTGCCTTGTCTTACAAAGGCGTGCTTGATATTGATCTGAAGGGGAATGTGGTGTCCAGATACACAAGGATGGGCTGGAATTTAATGTCACCAGGATGGATGTAGAAGAGACATTACCCTCAGTTCAGGATGTTCACCTACCCTGTGTTCACCCTCCACCCTGTTGGTGGAGCTCCCAATGAGTTGCTCAGCTCCTTTGTTCTGCACGTTCCATCATCATCATTCCTGATTGCCTTATTATTTATTTATTGTTCCATTGCACTGAAACTATGATGATATAAGTGAAAGAAGTTTACTTATTCTTCACTAGATCTGTAATTTTGTCACTTTCTATCTGATTTTCCTTCAACAGTTATTGGTTTTCCAGCCTCCATTTCTCTCTGTCCTCCCTTAGGTCAAATCTCTCCTCTGGGGGATGTTTATCTCAGAGCCCGTTTCTTCGAGTTCTGTACCCAGAGGTCTGTACAGTCAGATTTATATAGTTGTAAAAGCTGCTTAGCAGCAACGTTCACATCTCCTGAATGAACAAAAATAAATTCAGTCAATGTATATCAAATATGGTATTCACATTTAATAAAAGTAAGTAGTGTATATAATTTAGTATATAATATTAACTCCAACCCCAATGGAGCAGAGTTCTTATCTCATATGATCAGTGATCAAGATGCATAATTCCATTAAGTGTTAGACTTTTACCTTCAAGGTTCTGTTAAAATGCATTCCATATCATTGAATATAAAATCAGCCATGAGCCAACACAATCAGTCAGCATTTTAAAAGCATAACCTTTTCTTAAAACAAAGTTTTCTTCTTTAAAAAAAATCATTGATGCTTTTAAGAATAATAATTTTCCACAGTTTGATTAATAAAGCTAAAATGGGGTTATCATATTAAATGGGTATTTTAATTGGACTTTCTAGTCTACTGCTTGATCTTAAACAACTGGAAATGACTTCAAAGAAGCACAGAAACATATGATGCTTATGTTGGTATATGGTAGTCAGCAGTTCTTAAAATTCTATTCAAAACATGTCTGTTACTGCAACCGCCCTTAAAAAGCTTCAAATTTTAGAACCACTTCTGGGACCTGAAAACAGATTTAGGGGAAATTCTCAATTGTTGATTACTTTGCTCTGAGGCGGAACCAAGTACATGGACAAGACCAGGGACTGGTGTAATGTTCTTAAAGTGAGTGTAAACGTTTGCAGAACTCGGGTTGCGTTGATCAAATTTGTGCTTAACATTCTGTGATCCTGGCAGATCTGGGGTGAATTGTGCCGGAAAGAGCAATGGAAGCAAACAGAAACACCTCTCCAGATTTCTAATTTTCTCTCAAATGTTTGCAATGAGAGTATTCTCTGTTCCTACCTGGACTGAAATGTTACACCCCAATTATTTAGTAATTTTCATCAATTATAACAGAATCAAAAGTTAATGTGTCTATTTAACTGCCTCCCTCATAATTAACACCCTATAGCTGTTGGTAATATAATAATGAGAATAATTGTGGAGGGAATTCCAAAAGCACAGTCATTATAATAACATATTCATATAGAATAAAGGTCCTGCTGTTGTACGTTTGGCAGTTATTAAGGATTACTGGATTAAACAAAAATAAGATATCAGTTAAGAAATTCTTTATTAGTTAAGGCTAAGTCAGTAATAGTTGCAAAATGATTGGGCTAACTATGTAGTTTCTTCATACTGTATAGGTAACAAAATACTATGTATGCAATTGAATTCTATTGAAATAAAACCAAACGCCTCACAAGCCTACTGGATAGTTTCAATAAGGCAGTCTTTGTAAGTCACGGAAAAAAACATGGTACAGTGAGTGGCATGTTACAGAGAGAGAGTTTTATAAGGTGTCTGCATTAAAGAGAGAACCATCAGGGCTGCATGTTATACTAGAGTTTATGGTATCTTAGTGAGTGTTACAACAACGGCCTGGTGTACTGGCTTCAGGGAAAATGATCATTCATTAAAGACATCTAAAGCTTCTTTCTCTGAAAGTTTGAAATGAAATTATGCATTAGATTTGCTTCTTTGATCCAGTTGCAGTGAGAAAATTCCTTGTGAATAATTAAGCCGAGGTCCTCTAATATCACCTTCAAGGGACCATCAGTCACATTTTCACCATGATCTTCAAAGTCCCATTCCTTTGAACTTCAACTGTTATTAACATGGCTGCAAAAATGCTTAATGATCAATGTTTAACCATTTATCTGCGTGTAACTTGGAGGAAACTGGGAGTTGCTTGTGTTCGTATGTTGTTTGCCTTTGCTCTAGGGGATTCAAGTTATGGGGTTGGGAGCTCTGCCAAAGTCACCAGTGACTTGCTTCAGTGTATCAAGTAGATTGTGTGACAGTCGAAGGATAGAGC
The DNA here is from genome assembly GCF_004010195.1 of Chiloscyllium plagiosum. Lineage (NCBI taxonomy): Eukaryota > Metazoa > Chordata > Chondrichthyes > Orectolobiformes > Hemiscylliidae > Chiloscyllium > Chiloscyllium plagiosum. Next base: position 29,386,074 of record NC_057742.1, on the reverse strand, counting down.
TCAGATCAGATGGACTGCTTTGTCAAGAATGATGTTTCAACACACTTGCATCTTACAAGAGGTTTTGAGGAGTCAGATGATGAATCATTTGTGAAATAATACCAATAAAGGAATATTTATAACTTTGGAATAGCCACTGCATTTATGTCACTGGTCTAGTTCAGTCTCTGTCAATGATGACTTCCTAAAATGTTGATGGTGGGTGTTGATTGAAGGTTGATTTAAACTTTTTTGTCCTGATTCCTTACAGCAGCACTCAGAATGAGAGGAGGTATTTTCCTATTCTGTTACCTACAGAAGTGTTTAAATTGCGTTTTTCAGAACCATGCTACTCCATGTATTAGGACATCAGGCCACCAACATAGGCTAGTTTTAGCAGTCAGTTTTTAAGCCCCTGATTTTGAATGTTCCTAGAAGATCAAAATATAAAAGTTCTGTCAGGCGGGTTTCTGCTGGGTGTGGGTGAGGGATAGTTAAAACTATTGTTCTCTCTTCCTGTTACATTTTTCTCTCTGTTCGATGTTTCCCTGACACTCGACGGGCCTGACATTCCATGGCTCCCATGCAGGACTGTATCAGACAACAGCTGAATTTACATCTGCATCCATTTCTTTTGTTTCAGTGACAGACTTCTATTAAAATCAAATTTTGCAGTTCGAGGTTAATAATATCCATGGTACTATGAGGCTCTGATCTGCAATGATGATTATGTCAGTTGGTTAGAATCTTCCTTTTTATAAGTGCCCATTTGTTGGCATTTGTGATACAGGTATCTTATTGGCACAGAGTAAGGCAAGCTGGATGTTTATTAATGTCTAGCTGTACATGGAAATGATTAGAGGAGAAAGTGAGGTCTGCAGATGCTGGAGATCAGAGCTGAAAATGTGTTGCTGGAGAAGCGCAGCAGGTCAGGCAGCATCCAGGGAACAGGAGAATCGACGTTTCGGGCATAAGCCCTGAAGAACGTCGATTCTCCAGTTCTCTGGATGCTGCCTGACCTGCTGCGCTTCTCCATGGAAATTATTACTTCACTATCTGAGGAATTGCTAATGGGGCTGAACACTTTACAATCATTAGTGAACACTTCCATTGCAAACTTTATGACAGTGGGAACTTGGATCATGGGCGAAGAAACTGAAGCTCGCTGGATCAAAGGTTTTGGCCTGAGTAACGTCTACAGCATTGTCCCAGGGCCAAATGGGCCTAAAACAGCCATAGCCATTTTTCTTTCTACAATGTATGACTTCAGCCTCTGGAGAGACTTTCCCTGATAGCCATTGGCTACAGATTTATTAGGGTTCCACTTTGCTGCGTTTGGTCAAATGCTCCCATGATGTCAAGTGTGGCCACTCTTATGTTCCCCTCAGGAACTGTGCTCCTGTGTCCATGTTTGGGCCAAAGTTGCAATGAAACATGGAGCTGAGTGAATTGAGTAAAAAAGTACATATAGTTTATGTAATCATGATGGCAGAAAAAAGGCCATTCAGCCTATCTAATCCATATCTACTCTATCCCTATTGCCCAGCATGGTCATTTCCTTTAGTTGACCCACATGGTTATCATTCCAAAAAGGATTTCTAACTGTTTTCAACATTATTCCCAATGTGCAGAAGTTTATGACTTCACCTCAACTGTAGGCTGAATTAAGTTTTAGTAAAATCCTGGGATTTAAGAATTAAAAAACTCATTTTCCCTTCAACTCTGGCAGTAATTGAACAGGAAGGACAATGACATTTAAACAGAAAGATAGGGGACCAGATATTAATGTTGTGGACACGGGAAGAAAATATGCTTCACACGATGGACAAGCAGAACCCAGAACATTACTTAAAAGCAAGATAGATCAGTGAAGAGAAGGGACCACAAGCCAGAAACAAACAAACCAACAAGTCTAACAAACAAGGTAATTGCTTGAAAGAAATTAAAAGCATTTAAATTATAGTAATTTGCTGGCGTGCCTGAGCTCCACATTTCAGAAATGAGCCTCTTGCCACTATTAACTCCCAACCTTTGCGACAGCCGCCCTCAATTGATTTGGCTTGTCCTTTTGTTTCACTCCTCACAAGATAACTGTAATCATTCAATAATTACAATTTCTGATTGTATTTGCGAGACATTACCTGTGTTACATGCATCAGAATAAGGTCCCTTTGTGAATGGCCCACGGCAAGGCATTCCTCCTGCCAGATTCGTCCATGTCCCACTGTGGGGAGGATTCGGCTAAACCATCATTTCTGTGAATGCTGACTGCTCACCTTACTAAAGACCTGTTCTGTTTCTGACATCCCCCATGTGGGGTCATTGGAACTGTGACCCCTGGATCCAGCCACAGTTGTGGTTGAGGTGCAATGGAAGTGCAGAGAAATGGAAGACGAACAGATATACCAGCAAGCCCAGGGCCAGCAGCAACCTCAAGCTGTTGTGAAGCTGTCACCACAGTAAGAAGAAACAGCTGAAGGTCCCCTCAGGATGTTGAGATACAGAGGGTCACAGTGTATCGTCCTCAATGCCACATCCTCCATATGATCGAGGTGCATTGTTACCATTGTCTGAGGGTATCCAGGAACACTATCACAGAACTGTGTTGCCTGCTGGAGCAGGGCATTTGATTCTTCCTGGATATCCATCCTATCACAGTGGCCATCAAAGTGACAGTTGCGATCAACATTTATATAATTAGCTGTTTTCAAAGATACATTGGAGATCTGTGTGGGATCTCTCAATCTTCAACATACAAATGTATCAAGGTTTTTACTAACTCAGTTTCTACCAGATCACACACTTTATCAAATTTCCCCAAAGTTAGATCAATATTGCAACCTGGGCAGTAGGCTTTAACAATGTAGTTGCTTTCCGCCAGGTGCAGGGCACTATGAACTGGAAGGGGAAAGTGAGGACTGCAGATGCTGGAGATCAGAGCTGAAAATGTGTTGCTGGAAAAGTGCAGCAGGTCAGGCAGCATCCAAGGAGCAGGAGAATCGACGTTTCGGGCATGAGCCCTTCTTCAGGAATGAGGAACTGGAACACTATGAACTGGAAGACATCATGTCAAGAAGGCCACATCACTATGCAGCTGACTTCACTGACAGAAAAGGTTGCTGTTCCATCATTGCACAAGTCACCCATAATCATTGGTACTACATTTTGGAAGTCCATGCTAGGTATCCTGAAAACTGTTGCAATGCCTATTGAGAACTCTCATATTCTTGCTTTGATTCTAGGACTGATACCTTGTAACGATAGTTACTGGGGAGACAATGTTTCTCCACTTCAAACATGGCTAAACAATCCATAACACAACTCCCTGAGTGAAGCTGAGCATTAATATATTTCTGGCCATTCTTTGACCCAGGTCATCATGGAGCAGACAGTAGACCTCCTGAAAAAAAGATTTTGGTGCTTGGAACAATCTTGGAATGGGGCACTTGTGGTGCAGAATGTGCTGCTTAACCCCATCATGACAAGGTCTAAGTAGACTTCTTCAGACAGTGTTCAAAGATAGGATGACTCTAAGGACTGTTAGCTTGCATATCTTGGTCTCTAAATGCCAACACATTTATGAATGTGTATTTATATTTACATTGAAATGTCAGCTATTCCACCTAAATGCCCCTGAAGTGTTTCATTTTGGTTCCCCTGTCATTATGCACACGATGAAGGACAACTTCTAGCTTGTAATGTTTGACCAGGGCACAACTTGGTTTTAAAAATGGTGCTGCCATCAGGAATACCAGCAGATCTCAACAGCATCCTTAAAAATATTAGTCTGGTACTCTGGATTGCTAGCCCAGTGACATAACCACTATGCCTCCACTTCCCCATTAGCTCGGTGTCAAGTCCATGCATCTCCAGAGAGATGGACAAGCCAGGTGCCATACAGGCATGGTGCAGAGGTAATAAAGCAAGTTGCAGAGAATACCATGAGTAATCTCTCCAGGGCCCACAGTGAGAAGCCCCCCATGAAAGTAGCCAAAATTGACACATAGTCGATTTTTGGTTAAATTCAACCAGATCCCTTCAAACAATCTCCCATAAAAAAAGAAGCACATCCAGTCAGCGAACCATCACCTCACTGCATAAGCCACGATTTAACTAAATAATAATGCGTAGGTTGGAGTAAAGTAGGCTATAGTTAAAACAAAGTTAATCTGATTGAAGTACATAAACTCAACTTGAATACTTCAGACAAGATCCTTAGCCTAAGTATTGGCGATAGAGGCAAACTAACAGGTTGAAGAGAAGGTCATGTGTAATAAGGTTTGTGTAAATTTTGAAGACTAACAGATCTGTCACTGATTCTGTGCACATTTTTTAACATTCATTCACAGGATGTGGGTGTTGCTGGCAAGGCAAGCATTTCTTACACATTCCTGATTGAGGTAAAGAGATGGTGGTGTGCTGCTTACTTGATTACAACTGAGTACTTTGCCAGGCCACTTCAGGGGAAAGTTAAGGATCAATCCTATTCCTGTGGGTCTAGAGTCAGATACTGTCTGGATTAGGTCAGGACACCATTTTTTTTTTTTTGACCATCTTGTAAATATTATAGCTATAATTACAGAAAGTAGCTTTTTATTATTCTGCAATGAAAAAATCTAGCAACAAAGAGAAGTAACTATGAAATTAAAATTACTAAATTAGCAGAATTACAGAGAACAAGTAAGAGTCACAAACCTCCCACTCAACTGGGATATATTTTTCAATCTGAAATGACAACGCTGGAATGGAACAGTGCATGTCATACCCATTGATTTGAGCCTGGGATGAGCTCATTTATCAATGGTTAAGGAGTGCTCGGAAGGGGGAGCTGGACAAACATAGGGTGTGAATCAACACCTGAATATAAAGGGTTATTGAAAAAAAATTGAAGGGATCTAGTCACCTAAAAGTTATGCATTATAATACATTTCGATCTTTCTCATTGTTTTTATCTGTTACTTTCCAGCTTTCCTAAAGGACCAAGAGGGAAAAAGTTGACAAAATTCAAAGGCATGCAGGATGGAACCTAATTCAGTGGATCTGTTGTAGTGGGGAATTCTTGAGAAGTAATCGGTGACCTGACTCAAGCCATGAGTTTTGAAATCGGTTACCCTACTTGCCCCACAGTGCATCCTCTTCAAAAACCCTCATACATCTGGCAGCAATTCACAGCTTGGGTTGACACTGTGCACTGTGCGCAGGATCTGAAAAATAGAAAGACTTGCATTTCAGCAGCACTTATAAGATCTCTGATGCCCCAGAGTAATTGACAATCTCTGAAGTATTTTTGAAATGTGGTTACATTTGTAGGACACACAGCAGTCAATTTGTACAGGAGCAACTTGCAAAGTTTGCAGTGTACTAATGACAGGATTATCTGCTCTTAGTGGTGTTAGCTATGGGCTAAATATTGAAGCTGTCTGCCAGAACCAGAACTAACCCTAAAGGATGAGCAGTAAATTACTCGACCTTCAGCACCTCAAGGCCAGAACCAAGACCACTTTAACTTCTGTCATTGAGCAGCAGCAGACAGATGGTACCTGTGTACATACATTGCAAAGGCTGAGCTACAAACTGTGGTTGGCGCATTCACTGAGATGCATGAGAAAATGGAGCTCAGGTTTAACATCCAGAAAGCAAAGGTTCTCTACCACACTGTGAAACACTGCCCCAGCCATCAAAATCCACAGCATGCTCCTGGACAATGTGGATCACTTCTCAGCCCTCGCTGCAAGCAGACACTGACAATGGAACCCAACATTGCTTTTAATGTGCAGTGCAGTCTTCAAATACCTGAGGTACAGAGTACTTGAAGTCTGAGACCTTAAATGTCACACTAAGCTTCTGATCTGCAGAGCAGTTGTGGTCCCCACTCTCCTGTTTACATCAGAAACATAAGCTTTGTACAGCAGGTACCTTAGACCCCTGGAGAGTGATCACCAGCATTGCCTTTGCAAAATCCTGCAGATCCACCGGCAGGTTAGGTATACCATTGTCAGCATTATTTTCCAGGCCAATATTCCCAATATTGAGGCACGGTTCACACATAACAAGTTGCAATGAGCAAGCCACATTGTCCACTGATCTGGCACAAGAATTCCTCAACAAGAATTCCTATTCCAAGCTCTGCAATGGTAAGCAAATACTTTGAGGAGATTGGGAATACTAATAAGGATACTCTGAAAGCCTCCTTAAACAAATACATAATTCCCATTGACACATGAGGATCACTTGCCTGACAACGCACAAATTATAGAAGAAACATTTCAAAGGTGCCAAACACTTTGAGCGTCACCAAGTGGAATGTTTGGAGGTCAAGTGCTGGAGTAGAAACAAGTCATCCTCAACCTTGTGGAACTACCAAAGAAAGAAAATAAGATTAAATTTTGATGAGAAAACCAAACTGATCTTCCTCAAAATAGGGCTATTGGATCTTTTATGTCACCTGAGAGAGTAAATGGAACCTCATAGATGGGGGGAGATGGCGGAAGATGAGGCAATGTCATTAGGCTAGTAAGGCAGCTGCCCAGGTTTCTTGCGGATTTCTTTCAAATCTCACTCCAGCAACCAGTGAAATTTAAATTTGTTTGTTAAATCTGGAATATAAAGCTTGTCTCAATAATGATGGCCATGACAATCACCACCCATTGTTGTAAAATATCCACTTGGCTCACAAATATCCTCTCAGGATGGAAATCTGCTGCCCTTGCCTGGCCTTGCCTGTCTGAGACTTCAGATACACAGCAATGTAGTTGAGTCTTAACTATCTCTGAAATGGAGGTGGTTATGAATCAAATGAAGCAACTCAGCTCAAAGGCAGTTACAGATGGGCTACAAGTACTGACCTTGCCAGAGATGCTCTGATTCCATTAAAGAAAAAGTAATGAACGATGACAACACTACAGTCTCAGCCAAGATTTTGTATTCATGTCTCTGGACTTGAGTGTGTGACCAGAGAGCCATGATCTGGGAATCGATAGGGACAAAATGGCAGAGTTTAAAGATGCTGACCAGGTAAGACTTCACAGCTAATGGCCTAATGTTTAGTTACCACAGAATGTTGCCTACAAAACAGTTCAGAGTTCATCACTGGCTCACACAAAACCCTTTCAATTGATTACCCCAGCAGGACATACAATCTAGCTGCACCCTGCGCTTATGATTTGGAGATGCCGGTGTTGGACTGGGTTGGACAAAGTTAAAAATCACACAACACTAGGTTATAATTCAACAGGGTTATTTGGAAGCATGCTCTGAAAGCTAGTGCTTCCAAATAAACCTGTTGGACTATAACCTGGTGTTGTGTGATTTTTAACTTTTTAGGAGCTAATGGAATTAAATAATGAAAGGGCTTTGCAATAAAATCAACATAGCACAAGCTGGTGTGTGGTAAATCACTAACTGCTATCATAGTGTGCAGCTATCTTTGCGGTAGGTTGAAAAGAATTGCTTTTCAACTGACCTTCAGATATTTGTTCTTTATTGGTATTACCCAGTACATGCACATGCAGTTGGCAACCGGCTGTATTATCAGTTGAACTCCCTCAGATGCCTCCTTGCAATTTGGACTCCAGCCATTCCAGCTTTTCCAACAGGCATATTTTTACTCACTTTTCCAATTGCTGTGGATAGAGATATTTTGTTGCTCCATCAGCCCCAAGTGAAATTGACATTGGTAAGAACTGTTTGTAGATGAGTCAGTATATATAAATGCACTGCAGAATAGGAGAGGCGGCAGCATAATGGTAAGGTCACTAGATTAGTAATCCAAAATCACAGGCCCAAGTGACAGACACTCAATTTTAGGTAGCACCATGTTAGATGGTGAAATTTGAATTCAGTAAAAGGCTGGAATTAAAAGCTAATGTAATGGCCACTGTGTGTCCATTGTTGTTAAAAACCCACCTGGTTCCTATGCCTCATGTGGCCTGGCCTACATGTGATTCCAGATCCACAATCTGATCGACTCTTAAATGTCCTCTGAAAAGACCAAGTAAGCCCCTCAGTTCACACACAATAAGGAATTGACAACAAATGCCAAACTTTCCAGCAACTTCCATAGAAAATTAAAACCACAACATAGCAACAGGCTGTAATCTCAGAAGGTATGACACCTGCCTGTTTACCTTCTCCATCCTCATTATCCAAGGGCCCAAGGTGAAGCAGCACTTTCCCTGCACTTCAATCAATCTAGTCTACTGTATTCACGGCTCATAGTGTAGTCTCCTCTACATTGGGGAAATGAAGCACACACTGGGTGACTGCCTCACAGAACACAACGTTCTGTCTGCAGAAAAGACCCCGAGCTTCCATTTGCCTGCCACTTCAACACACCACTATGTTCCCTGGTCAATATCTCTGTCTCGGGTTTGCTGTAGTGCTCCAGTGAAGTTCAGCACAAGCTGGAAGAATAACATCTCATTTTCCACTTGAGAACTCTACAGCTTTCTGGACTCAATATCGAGTTCAAAAATGTTAAGGCTTGAGGCACCTCCTCCCATGTCCTTACTCCCATCCCCAAGACACTCGGCCATGTTATCACATGGTCTACTATTACACACAACCCATTGTTAGCCACTAATAGTCCCCCATTAGTAGCTATTCATTCTCCATTATCCATACTTTTGTCTGTCCAACTGTTCTTCTCTCTCCTTTACTCTATCTCTACCTTTGTTTATACCTTAGCCCCTCCCATCACCTTATCTTCTGCATAAAATCGACATTTTCCTAGCTTCCATCAGTTCTGACAAAGGATCACTTGACCTGAAACGTTAACTCTGATTTCTCTCCACAGATGTTCACTTAATTCCTAATGTGTGGAAGCAGGCCACTCGGCCCATCAAGTCCACAATGACCTTTCAGGAAGCATCTCACCCAATCCCTATAAGTCTGCATTTCCCATGGCTAGCCTGCACATCCCTCGACACTATGAGGCAGTTTAGCATGACCAGTCCACCTAATCTGGAAATCCACCCGAATCTTTGGAACGTGGGAGGAAACCTGGAGGAAACCCATGCAGACGTAAGAAGAGCATGCAAACTCCACATATCATACAAGGGTGGAATCGAACCTGGGTCCCTGGAGCTGAGAAGCAGCAGTGCTAACTACTGAGCCACTGTGCTGCCCTCATGCTGTTTCCAGTGATTTCTGTTTATGTTTCTGATCTGCAGCTCTTTCGGGGTTTTATTCAGGGTCACAAAAAGCTTGAGTGGTAAGAACCAGCCAAATCCAACTGATGTGTGCCATTTGTGGAGTTTGTCTGATCGATTCTGAGCTGTGGTTTTATTCTCAAAGACATTTTATGAAACTTCTGAATTCCCAGAAGGAAGTCTCGGGGCTTCAGAATTGGAAAGTTTGCATTGTGCAAAATGTGCGGGGGAGTGATAAACTTGTTTTTTTTTCAATAACATTCCCCTGCAAATAATGCACAGAGGAAATTCTCCTGTCACCTCATCCCTTCCACCCCCTCTCAAAAATAAAGTTAGGAGTTCAATCGCTGAAGAGCACCTGGAGACTTTTTTTTAAAACATAAAAACTCTATTAATAGTGAAAAAAATTCCAGGCTTGACGTTTATATATTTATTTAAGATGGAACGATTTCAAAATTACTTTAATGTTGGGATTAAATTCAAAGCTTATTTTGAAGACTCCAGAAGTGCTCATTTCTGAGAGATTTTGAAAAAAAATTATAATAATTCATGAATTCTTTTGGAAGGAATTGAAGTAAAGGACCAAACCAAATGGCAACTGTACTCCTTTCAGCTGAAGATACACATGTGAATTTGTATTACATTAGGTTAAACACTGCAGACACCTGAAAAAATAGCTTGGAGTAAACACTAAGATATTGCATTGCAGCAGACTTCACTCATGGCCCTCAGGAGGCAGGCTGAACTTAACTTAGCAGCACAGTCAATAATGAATGAGTTACGCTGCGATTCCGGTCTGAGGAAAAGTTACAGAGTTGATAACAGAGCAAGGGTTCATTCTCTTGCATATTTCTGCTGCTCGAGTGGGGAAATCAAAATGTAAACTCAGCATAAATGGAGAACCCAGGTGACTGAAGGCTATCGTCTCTCATTAAAAATCCCTATTGGCTTTAATTTTAGCAGAGAGCGCACAATGAGGAAAATCAACTGCCTGGTGTCATTGAGCACATAATGCATGAGGACCAGAACAGCAGCATTAGTCGTCATTCAATGCCATAAATGGTTTATATTTCGTGAACCCTTTCATGCACTGCTGCGTACTCTGTTTAATATGTTTGATTTGTAATGCAGCATGTTGGAAGGCATTTTTTTAATACGCCGTTGTTTGATGGTATATTTCATCAACAAGAGAGTCAAGGATTCTGGGGCCTAATGGTGGCTCAGTGGTTAGCAATGCTGCCTCACGGCGCCAGGAACCCAGGTTTGATTCCACTTTCAGGTGACTGTGTGGAGTCTGTGCATTCTCCTTGCCCCTGTATGGGTTTCCTCCAGGTGATCCAATTTCCTCCCACAGTCCAAAGATGTGCAGGTTAGGTGGATTAGCCACGGTAACATTCCTGATGAAGAGCTTATGCTCGAAGCATCGACTCTCCCACTCCTCGGATTCTGCCCGATCGGCTCTGCTTTTCCAGCACCACACGTTTTGACTCAGGTGAGGTGGATTGGCCATGGAAAATGCAGGACTGCAGGGATAGGGTAGGTGGTGGGTCTGTGTGGGATGCTCTTTGGAGGGTTGGTGTGCACTTGATGGGCTAAATGGCCTGCTTCCATCCTGTAGCAATTCTATGATCATGGAGTTCTGGCAGGAAAGTGGAGTTAATGAGAATAGCCATCAGCAGGAGGGAAGGGATGAATGGCCAAGTCTTACTCCTAGTTCTTTGACTTTTGTGAGTATATTCTTAGTGGAGACAATGCACCAACATAACACTCATGCTGACCAGGTCCCAACTGCAACAGGAGGAGAGATAGCTGTGGCTTTGTGAAATGTTTCAAGCTGTTCCTTTGCAGAGATCCCACGAGAAAGATAAGGGGGACAAAAATCCACTCTAAATGTTTCCACTTCTCACCACTACCATTTTCAGCTATTTATTCAATGACTTTACCTCCATCATAAGGTCAGAGGTGGGGATGTTAGCTGATGATTGCACAATGGTCAGCATCATTCATGACTCCTCAGATATTGAAGCAGTAGATGTTCAAATGCAACAAAATCTGGACAATATCCAGGCTTGGGCTGACAAGTGGCAGCACCCAAATGCCAGGCAATGACCATTTCCAATAAGAGACAATCAAGCCAGTGCCCTTTGACATTCAATGGTGTTACCACCACTGAATCCCCCATTACCAACATCCTTGGGGTTACCATTGACCAGAAACTCAACTGGACTCACTACATAAACCCAGTGCTGACAAGAGCAGGTCAGAAGCTTGGAATACTGTAGCGAGTAACTCTCCTCCTGACTCTGCAAAGCCATCTACAAAGCACAAGTCAGGAATGTGTGGAATACTCCCCACTTGCCTGGATGTGTGAATTTCCAACAATACTCAAAAAACTTGACACCATCCAGGACAAAGCAGCCCACTTGATTGGCATCACCTCCACAAACATCCACTCATTCCACCACAGGTGCTCAGTAGCAGCAGTGTGTACTCTCTATGAGATAAACTATAGAAATTCACCAAACATCTTTCAACAGCATCCTTATAAACATTCAAACATTCTTATAAACCTACAACCACTTCCACCTAAAAAGACAAGGGCAACGGATACATGGGAATACTACCATTTGCAAGTTCCCCTCCAAGCCACTCACCATCCTGACTTGAAAATATATCACTGTTCCTTCACTGTCACTGGGTCAAAATCCTAGAATTCCCTCCCTAACAGCATTGTGGGTCAACCTCCAGCAGGTGGACTGCAGTGATTCAAGAAGACAGCTCACCACCACCTTCTCAAGGGCAACTATGGATGAACAGTAAATGCTGACCAGCCAGCAAAGCCCATGTCTCATGAGTTAATTATAAAAACCAGTCCTTACCAGACCTGCTGACCTGTGTCCTAGTAACTGGTCTGCCTCTGTACTGCATAAAGTGATGCAGTTTCTTTAGAGGAGCCCTCAAGTCTGCAAAATCAGATGCTGTTAACCTTGAAAACCTCAAAATCTGAGCAGGCTGTGTCCACCTTCACTGAGGTGACAGATGGTTATACCTTGTAACAGATTTGATAAAGGAGAAGATAGCGTCCATTGTTTATCAAGGGTAGACGCATAAGTTTTCATGACAATCTTGTATTTATAAGTTCCATTTTCTTTTATATACATAAAATGTACTTATTTTAGCTGGTTTCCTGCATTCATCATGTTAAACTGGTCAGTTACACATGTGAAGAGATGGATTGACTGGCAGGTCATATATACAATGACTGGATGGTTGGATACAGAGCTGTTTTGTGTCAGTGCCAGTGGAAGATAAGATATAATCCTTGATCCAATGTGAGTGAACTGTTGAATCATCATGTCATGATCATCAACTTGAACCACTTGGGATGGGTTCACAGCCATTAATCCCACTTCTTGGTACTGTTAAAGTTACTGATATCAAATGGGGAAGGATATCCACACAAAATCTTTTGTTGAAGGTAGCCTCCATCTTGTTAAACAGAACAGGCTTTTTTTTTAAAATTACTTTATCGCTAGTTTCATGACATCCAACCTAAATGTTAGACTGTCATGAGCTATCAGACTTAACTTTATTTCTACTGAACCAGCCTGGTTCACTCAGGGTGCCACTGGATACCGGTACACACAGTAACAGTCCTGATGGGTGGAGCTTCTCTGATGATGTCAGATAACTCTTTCAGATATGAACTCTCACGTGCAACATCGGCAAAAATATGATCAGCCAGTCTTTCCTTCATAGAGTCATAGAGATGTACAGCATGGAAACAGCCCCTTCGGTCCACCCGTCTATCCGACCAGATATCCCAACCCAATCTAGTCCCACCTGCCAGCACCCGGCCTGTATCCCTCCAAACCCTTCCTATTCATATACCCATCCAAATGTCTTTTAAATGTTGCAATTGTACCAGCTTACACCACTTCCTCTGGCAGCTCATTCTATACACGTACCACCCTCTGTGTGAAAAAGTTGCCCCTTAGGTCTTGTTTATACCTTTCCCCTCTCACCCTAAACCTATACCCTCTAGTTCTGGAAAAGACTTTGCCTATTTTTCCTATCCATGCCCCTCATAATTCTGTAAACCTCTATAAGGTCACCCTTCAGTCTCCGACGCTCCAGGGAAAACAGCCCCAACCTGTTCAACCTCTCCTTATAGCTCAAATCCTCCAACCCTGGCAGCACCCACGTAAATCTTTTCTGAACCCTTTCAAGTTTCACAACATCTTTCCAATAGGAAGGAGACCAGAATTGCACGCAATATTCCAACAGTGGCCTAACCAATGACCTGTACAGCTGCAACATGACCTCCCAACTCCAAATGCCTTCTTCACTATCCTATCTACCTGCGACTCCAATTTCAAGGAGCTATGAACCTGCACTCTTTGTTCAGCAACACTCCCTAGGACTTTACCATTAAGTGAAAAGTCCTGCTAAGATTTGCTTTCCCATAATGCAGCACCTCGCATTTATCTGAATTAAGCTACATCTGCCACTTCTCAGCTCATTGGCCCATCTGGTCAAGATCCTGTTGCAATCTGAGGTAACCTTCTTCACTGTCCACCACATCTCCAATTTTAGTGTCATCTGCAAACTTACTAACCATACCTCTTATGCTCGCATCCAAATCATTTATATAAATGACAAAAAGTAGAAGACCCAGCACTGATCCTTGTGGCATTCCACTGGTCACAGGCCTCCAGTCTGAAAATCAACCCTCCACCACCACCCTCTGTCTTCTACCTTTGATCCAGTTCTGTATCCAAATGGCTAGTTCTCCCTGTATTCCATGAGATCTAACCTTGCTAACCAGTCTCCCATGTCAAACGCCTTACTGAAGTCCATATAGATCATATCTACTGCTCTGCCCTCATCAGTCTTCTTTGTTACTTCTTCAAAAAACTCAATCAAGTTTGTGAGACGTGATTTCCCCTGCACAAAGCCATGTTGACTATCCCTAATCAGTCCTTGCCTTTCCAAATACATGTACATCCTGTCCTTTAGGATTCCCTCCAACAACTTGCCCACCACCAACGTCAGGCTCACTGGTCTATAGTTCCCTGGCTTGTCTTTACCACCCTTCTTAAACAGTGGCACCAAGTTAGCCAACCTCCAGTCTTCTGGCACCTCACCTGTGACTATTGATGGTACAAATATCTCAGCAAGAGGCCCAGCCATCACTTCTCTAGCTGCACTATGTTGGACAGAATGCATCATGTCATAATATTCCTGAGAAAGCTGATTGGAAGTCCTAACTGACACCTTCAGACCTGTCCCAGGCATTCAAAGAATGTATGTAGCATGTTAATAACTTCATTGATCACAGGTCTAGTTGGAATGATTCATATCGTAGTTCTCTCTGTGATAATTGGTGGAATTCCTCGTTGCTCTCAGTAGTCAATGTTGAAGGGCATCTGCTGTGGCTCAGCAGCCATGAGCTGGCTTCACACCTGAACACATTGGGCTGCCTCAGTGTGGACGTATCATGGCAGAGAATCAGGGACAGAACCTTTTCTGGTGTTAGATGGAATGAAATCTCCTGAGATTGACAAAAGGTCCTACATGATCTGCCCTATATTAGTGGCATTCTTCACCTGTTGGAAGTCAGCTGGAGATGGAAATGCAAGTCTTCATGACTGTTATCATCACAGGTGAAGTTTGCATATTCCAGTCATGATAAGCAATGCATTTGTCACCTATCCAACGCTGTTCCTGTACAGCAAACTGTAAGATCTTTGATATACCTCTGCTAGCAGCTGGGAAAGAACTAAATGAAAAGAGAGCACTGGTAATGCCTTCTTGCTTTGACTAATGACCGTCACGTCTTCCTCAAGGAGACTATGAATATCTATGACCAAATGAGGTGACAACACAACTTTTGAAATGTTGTTTTACTATGACGTGATGGAAGCTGATTCTCCGTCTGTGCATACTGTGAAGTGTGCTATGCATTCTGCAAGTGTGATCTGCTGTGACTCCCTCCTCTATCCTTTCCCAGTACACCCGTGCGATAGGAATGCCTCTTGTGCATTTACAATTATCGTTGTTCCACCATTGGTAACTTTGTCTTCAAATGCCTAGGCCCCAAGATCTGGAATTCCACCCTTTCACCTTTTAACCTCTTTCCTCCTTCAATGCAGTCCTGAAAGCCTCTGCTTCGATCAAGCTTTTGGTCATCTGACCTAATATCTCCTTATGTACCTCAGTGTCATATTTTCTTTATAATGCTCAGGGAATGAAGTGCCTTGAGACATTCCATAGTGCTAAACTTGCTACGTAAATGTAATTTATTATTGTTGTTGGAAAGTCTCCTGGCCCAGACAATCCATGCAATAATCAATCAAGTTACCTTGCTACTGATCCTATATCTGATCTCACCACTGCTTGTAGATGATTCTATTTAAGATAACTACATTCTGTGTATTCTTAAATAGAATTCTGATTTTCCTTTTATGAAAAATAGTTGGGAAATTTCCAAATCCTGTTCCCATTTCATTGGATTTATTTCACTGGAAATGCAGTGGAAAGCCTTACATAGTTGTGTTTAAGAATCAGTGAAAAGAGTCAATGAAAAATTGCAGCATCCGATCTTTACATTAGAGTGCCCAGAATTTTGCATTCAGAATGACAGTGAAGCTGACAGAATTAGCAAAGAGAAATTGCACAAGAATGTTTTAAGTTTGCAAATGTATAACTAAATTCAGAAATATGCACGTTTTCAGAGATACCTTGCTCCTTCACGGGCTGCACCGTATCAGTGTATCCAATCAACTGACTAAGTATTGAAAGATATACAATGGCATCAATTTAAAGCACTTGCTCATTTGTTCCTTAAAAGATATTTTAAAAGGTTGGTGAATTCAGGGTTCAGTTAATTTTTATCACCATGGTACTTTGTTAGCTCAGTTGGCTGGATGGCTCATTGTAGAGTGATGCCAACAGTGTGTGTTTAATTCCAACCATAGTTGAGGCTATTATGAAGAACTTTTCTCCTCAACCTTTCCCCTCACCTGTCATGGGGTGACCCTCAGCAGAATTACCACCAGTTGTCTCTCTCTCTCTCTCTCTCTCTTTCTCTCTCTCTAATGAGAGGACAGCCCTATGGTCTGGTAAGAATCCAGCAACTTTACCTCTTTTACTTGTTAATTACTGACAGACAACATCTCCACTCCTGAAAAGTTAGTCGTACAAATGTGCAATTGCATTCCTTCAGAAGTTAATACGGGATGAAAATTTATTTTTAATTTAAAAATCCCTTTTCTTCTCTCTCTCTTTTGCTGTCTTTCTAAATCCCAGCCATTTTACCTAATCTTTATTTCACCTCCTATACACAATTTACATTCAATGTATACTTCTTGCTTTATACTTCCTGGAGAGTAGTTGTCCCTATGAACATCAGGACCCAGATGTTGGGATTAAATGGGCTTTCTGATTCCCTGGCAACTGGAAGCATGTCATAAAATCATGAAATTCCTACAGTGCAGAAAAAGGCCATTCAGCTAATCAAGTCAGCATTGACCATTCGAACAGCATCCCAGCTAGACCCACCCCATCCCCATAGCCCCTCGTGGTTTCTGCCATGCCTAATGCACCTAGCCTACACATCCCTGAACACTATTGAGCAATTTGGCATAGTCAATCCACCTAATCTGCACATTTTTGGATTATGGGAGGAAACCGGAGCAACCGGAGGAAACCCACGCAGACACGGGGAGAATGTGCAAATTCCACACAGTCACCCAAGGCTGGAATTGAACCTGGGTCCCTGATGCTGTGAGGCATCAGTGCCACCATGTCACCCAGATTGGTCAACCAGATAGGATCCACATAGTAATTTTAGATTTTGTTTTAAATTCAAAATTTACCACCTATCATGATGAAATTTGAACCCAGGTCCCTGAGACTTTACTTGGAACTACTGGATTAATAGTCCTGTGATAATACCACTACCATTGCCTTCCAGTCTACCAGCACAAACTTCCAGAAGGCAGCTTCTTAACTGGTCACCTCCATGCTTACCATCTTGCCAGTAACAATGGACAGGCCATGGACCACATGGAAACACCTTCTCTAGCCAATTCAGAATGGCTACATTGAAGACTCCCAAATCTGGTAGGAGAGTCTCCAACAGGATCAAATACTGGAGCTTCTCACCCACACCGCTAAGGTACAGAGTTCCAATATGGGCCCACAGTAACTGAAGAGAGTCAAGGATGAAGCCCAAATTGTGCAGCTTGTTTCCACATTGCAGTGGTCTCTGTGCATTCCAGGGGCAATTCTGCTGGTGGAAATGTTCTGGCAATGCAGGATTGTATCAGCAAAATGTCCGCATATGACTTCCACCACACAGGGGCTAGAAGAATCAAGCTCTGTAGATCTGAATGAGGATTCTTCAGTCTGATGGGTTGAAGAGCTTGATGGTTTCCTCACAGTATATAGATCCCTTGCAGAAGCCATTATTTTGAATCGCAAGAAAGCTTTGTCAGCGTAATGAAGGTGAGAACCATCCCTCACTGCTCAGCACAAAACCTGGGCCAGCACTTGAACTAATAATCGTGGGCAATCAGTCAGCTGCATATATGTCCAACATTAATTTTATCTAGATTAACTCTTAGAATTAAGAGCTATTTAAATATTATGTGGAAACACACTCAATGTCAAATTAATTTGGGGCTAAAATAATTAAAATGGTCTTGTCTGATCACTGTAACGCATATGACCATTTCAGAAGGGTGTTTCACTGCTTCAGACAATTGGACGCTTTAGTCAGGAAATTACCTGACAACAAATGTAATTATAGTTATAAATCTACCCTGACCATAAAGCAACCGAAGACGTTTTAATGATACAGTCAACACAAAGTATACCTCTACCCTTGTACTATCCCTGAGGCTACTTAGTCCAATCAATATTTGCCTTTCATTTCTGTTGGATTTCATGTTTTAATGTGAACATTGCTAAAACAGTTGGTTCCCTTTAGAATGTTGGACATTAATGAGATATTATTAATGTTGAAAATAATGGATCTCTGGTCAAAAAATAGTAGAATGATTCTCTTTCTGTTTTCCTGAAGCTAAAATCTAGTTGATGATCTCTGATTCCATTGCATTATAGTCACATTGTGTCAGTCTCTGTTTGCTTTGTGTGAGCGATTACAGCCAGTATTCACTATTGAACAGGAGAAGGTATCACAGAAGCACCTGTTTAAGACTCTGTTGTGTACTTGTATATGCATTCAGAAGATGAACAAGAAAGGTTGAATGTGATCAATAAAGAGTAGCCACAAAGCTGTGCAGAGATGTTGCAAACAGTTATTTCTTCTCTTTATCTGAATTCATTTCCAAACCACAGCAGTTCAATTCAATCCCCTCCTCAGTTCACATCCAGGCTCATCAATGTTTCACAAGGTTGGGCAGCATCCAATACTGGGAAGTCTGGCTGGTGTTTCCTACTCTCCAGCCCTGGGGAACTGAAGCTGATTGTTGTATTCCAATTGCTGACCAGCTGAGATCACCCCATTCATGACTGTGTCACGTTTCTACATGTGAAGAATGCCAAGTGTGGTGTAAAAGCCTTGGCATTATGTGATTGACTAATTGAATAGGTTGTTCTGATGTAGAGATATTGTACACGCTGTTACAGCCTGCTGTGTGCCTTTCTTTAATTAACTCTTACAAAATATATCAGCATGTACTGCCCTCAAGCTACTGCAGTGAAAAATCAGAGGTTGGTTTAGGCTTCACGATAGCGGCTCTCCTTTGTAGTGTTCTCTCTGCAATTGGTTTTCTTTTCTCACTTTAACCCATTGACTCGAGTGAGAGTGTTTGGTCATAGCTACTGTCTCTCTTTCACTCTTCAGTCAGGTGGATAGGGAGCTCGTGTCAGCAGACTGTTCAACAATTGAGGCTTCACAACAGCACCTAATTCTCTCTGTTTCTGTTTCCTTTCAGGTAAAAGGCGCAAAATGGGCTGCCAATTTACTGTCGCCATTATTACATCAAGTCAAAATCGACCCCAATGTTCTGCTACATACAATTTGCTGTAGGAATTGTTGGAGAGTGACCATGAGTAAGCAGCCCCGACTGATTTCGCCCCCATCATGGCCTGGACTAACTGAATGTACCTTCTCATACCTGGTTGAGATTATCCACATTCACCTGAACTTCCTGATCTGGCAGTTCATCCCCATAGTGGGATTGATACATTCTCATAACCCTCATGGATCTTCATCTGCCCATTTTACACCACCCCTATCAGCAACAGCCCACCCGCACCCCTGCCTAGCCCCCGTTCTAGGCATATTGCATTCACATACCTGATAGTGCAGACCACTGTTCCCTCATTGAACTCACATGCTACTTCTAATCAGTCTAGCCTCTCCTGCATTAATGCTTTCTTCTATCCCTCCCATGCTCTATTGTCTCTCCCTTATATGTTGAATTGCCCCTGTCTCTATTGTATACCCTTCTGCCTTCAATCCCCACATTGAAACTTCACAGCTTCTCTCCTGTAGCGATGGACCCTGATAGCTCCCCCTTGACCTTAAGTTTAATGACCCCCAGTATTGACTGTGCTCCACTCTCTTGATAGACTTAGCTAGACAGCCCCAAATGATAAGTGACCAGACTCCTAACTGGTGTATAATTTGCTGATTGTCTTCCTGCAATTCGCCGGACTGCTGCCCTGGATCCCCTGTGTTAACTGTCATCCACACCACAGACTGTACAGGTACAGAGCCCTGGACAATAACTCCCCTGAGCGGTCGATTGACCATGTTCAAAACTCTGGACAAATAGCGGAGGGTGCCTCTGATTTACTGTGCGAGGTCCCCTTAACAATGAGTGCCTCCCTGGACTTGACTGGAGACTAGTCACCCACCACCCCCTAACAACCTCTCAGATTTTGAGAAATGGCTGTTTGCTTGAAGTACATACAGTGTCTTTGGTACAAGGTGCAGGTGTAGCACTGATGTAACAAAGTGCCATTCAACCAACCCCTTAACTGGTGATTACTGACAACAATGACAAGCTTCCTGGCTTAGCAATGCAGTTCCAAGATGGCGACAGAGTAGGATACTTCAGCTGGGACTCATCCACTCCATCCGTTTCTTTTCCTTTTTTCTCTCTCTTTTTTTCTCTGGTGTGTTTTATTTCTTCTCTCTACTTGCTTCTTTTTTCTCGGCCTCGGACTCGCAAACTCAGCGCAGACCTGGCAGGGCTATCTATTGGCTGGGTATGGCAGTCTCCTGGTCTGGCATGGCGGATTTTCAACCCAAAGTAGTGGTCTTTCGGCCTACCGTGGTGGTCTCTCAGCCTACCGTGGTGGTCTTTTGGCCTGACGTGGTAGACTTTCAGCACAGCATGGTGGTCTTTGAGTGGGCCGTGACACTCTTTCAGCCCAGTGTGTGGCCTCAGCCTGGGCTTCTGACCTTGAGATGATTCCAGAACGGTCTTCCAGCCTCAAGAACTTTGGGGTTAGGTCCAACGCCATCTGGAGTTAAGGCCTTGTGCAGACTGGAGGCTAAGGGACTAGGTTGGAAGGTCTGTTGTTCTAAACTTTTTTATTTCACTATTTTCTAATGTATTCCTACTCTTTGCAATTCTGAACTTTTTATTTCTTTATTTTTCTAATTCTTTTTCCTAAGAACTTGTACTGAAGAACCTGTATCTAAGTACCTTGTACCTACAATGGCGCTGTGAGTAGTGACTTTTCAGTGTACTCATTTGTGTACACATCACAATAAAGCTAATTCAATTCAATTCAATTCAATTCAGTTTATGACTGCATTAAAAGAGAAGTCCAGACAGAAGTTCTGTGAGCCTTTAAGGTGTGGCTGAGGGCGTAAACTACCAAACTACAAGACAAGTAGGGATGGTGAGGGCATTGCATTTGGCACAGATTGTGAAAGTGCTAAGAGGATGGGCAAGCAGCCCTGAAACACACTTAGTCCATCCCTCTACCCAAAAGTCCTTGCAGCAGGAATGCAATGGAAGGTTCTGGTGTGTTCAGCTAGGCATTGTAGTATCGTATTGATGTAGTGAGGTTGGTACATGTTGGATACCAATGTCTAGGGTTGTGGGTTATGTGCGGTCGCTGCTCAGGGAACGTGCCCTGAGATGTTGATGTCAGATGTCCAGAGTGGAAACCCAGCTGAGGAAGTGATGAGCTGAATCAGCAGGTACTTGCTCAGACTGTCATGTTGGGAATTCTCTGCAACTAGTTTCTATTGTGGTTTGGAGAGTGGTAGCCTACATATCAATGAGGTGAGATTAGGTAATTATCCATGCGAATATGCCTCTTGCCACTCGCTGGTGAGAATCTTGCCTTGAAGTCAAGGACTCGGTTGATGCATGTAACATTTTGGTCTCAAATTCAGGAAGGGCCTGATTTTCACAAATTTCTCACATAGCCCATGTCGTTCAGAGGCTGGGAAAATTCCACCCTTGGTGACCGTTTGGGCTGGATTTTGACACTGATGAAGGACAGAGAATGAAGTTGCATAGACACAAAATTTCCAAACCTCAGCCACCCTGCTACTTTCAACTACTTCTCTTTTATTGTGAATCAGCAATGTCTTCTTCCTTAGTGAAGACAAATGCATTTAATGTCTGAGTCATGACTACTGCCTCTATATGTAAATCCCTTTTAGGGTACACCAGTGGCCCCAAACTGTTTAGATATCAATAGAACACTTTCGGATCCTGTTCTGTGTTAGCAGTCAGTCTCAAAAAAAGCCATAAGCTATTACTTGGTTTTATTTTTTACTGGGAGAAAGTGAGGTCTGCAGATGCTGGAGATCAAAGTTGAAACTTTATTGCTGGAACAGCACAGCAGGTCAGGCAGCATCCAGGGAACAGGAGATTCGACGTTTCGGGCACAGGCCCTTCTTCAGGACCTTTATTTTTTACTCTCTCCTTTGTCAAGGAGAGTGAATGAATTCCTTTCCATGGTTAGTTTACATTTACAAGGCAATCCATGTGAGCTGCAAGAGCTATCAGAGCATGATCCAAAAGGTTCATTGTGGGCAAGTTTTCTGTGCAGTATCTCAGTCTCCAAAAGTCAAACAGCGTAGCACTGTGAATCTCACTGTGTGCTGAGTCTCAGCGAGCATGTGTGAACAAGCTGAAGAAAGGTGATGACAGGCACAAGTCTGTTGCCTTTCAGTTGCAACCAGAAGAGACTATCTGGTTCTGAGGAAAAAGTAGGGATGAGTGACAGTTAGACTTCAACTACATTTTCATGACAGGAATTTTTCGGCGTAAGTGTTCTGGGATTCCAGATAAGATACCGATAATGTTTGGCCAAAAAAGTGATTTTTTTCCTTGTCTCAGTTCTTCTAAATAAGCACACTGCGTGTTTATTTCTTCAGCTGGCTTTTCAGACACATCAATTAAAAGGAAAATCAGTAAAGTCCCTCCTATGACCCTGTTGTTTCCAGCAATTTGATTCCAAACGACCAGCAGCCCTTCACTCGATCTGAAATGTTAACTCTGATTTCTCTCCACAGATGCTGCCAGATCTGCTGAGCTTTTCCTGCAATATTTTTGATTTCCCACTTTCACATTTCTGTCAGTTCCTTTCTAATGCCTCCTTTTCATCACATTCAATGTCTCAACTACCTTCTCTTTTATTGTGAATCAGCAGTGTCTTCTTCCTTAGTGAAAACAAATGCATTTACTTCCTGAGTCATGACTACTGCCTCTATGTGTAAATCCCTTTTTAGGTTCACCAGTGGCCCCACACTGTTTAGATATCAATAGAACACAGCTCATGCCATTCTTTCCATTCACATGAGGCCTTCTGTTATTACAGTACTCCCACGGCTGTTGATTTGTTCTAACCCATCCTCACCCCCATCTTTTAAGAAAATGTGACCATCTCCCACTCCTCTTGTTTCTCTAGGAACAGCTTTCAAATTCACTCCTCCAAAGGAAGAAACTCTTTTGAAATCCATCAGTGACCATATTACCTGCTCAGCCAATACTGGCCAGGGACCCAGAATTATCCTAAAAATATCTGTCGTCTATCGTTCTAAACTAACTCTCTCTTTAAACATCTGTCCCTCAGTGTTATTTTTTATTTATTCACAGGATGAGGATATGCTGGCTCGGCCTGGATTGACTGTCTGCCCTTACTTGCCCAGAGGCCAGTTAAGAATCAACCACATTGCTCTGGGTCTGGAGTCACATGCAGGCCTGTCCAGGTGCAGATGGCAGTTTCCTTCCTCAAAAGGACATTAGTGAACTTGATGGGTTTTTCAAACTATTGACAATGGATTCTTGGTCATTATTAGATTCTTAATTCCAGATTTTTATTGAATTCACAATCCACCATTTAACATGGCATAATTTGAACCAGGGTTCCCAGAACATTACCTGGGTCTGAGGATTAAACGTGCAGTGATAATACCACTAGGCCATTGACATCTCCCCTCCTTATTATTAATAGTTGCATGCTCAGGGACATTGCCTCTACTTCTCTTTTCTTTATCCATCAAGCCAGATAAGACTCAAAACCCTCTCCAGAGCTACATTCATGGTTCCCTCCTGTTCTTTCTCTGTATGCTGCCTCTTGACTATATCATCAAAACACAGTGGGTTAGATCCCACTTGTAGCCAATGGCATCCATTTCGAAGTCTCCACCGTTTTTATTAACCTCCACTGGTCATATCACATCTTGCATATAGTCCAATATCCTTCCTGGGCTGGGTTGTAACTTCTTCTAGTTAAAGATCGCAAAGGTTGAAACCATCTTGCACAAGACACTTTATCCTTGCTCCTAATTCTAGCCATTTCCCTGGCATTGCCATAATTTGGGGAAGACATTTTTTAATATCACTAACCTTGATCTGGGCTTCATAAACACTCTGTTAAAAAGGTTGCCTCTTCCTGCCTCCACTGCTGTCTCAATACGACTGGTACCAAAACCTTGATTAGCTAATTCAAACAGAAAGGGTTAACAACTGGAACATTCCTCACCTTTGACCTCAGCATTTACTCACTGTATTTTTCCTGATGCATCATGGGATTGACACTTATCAATATGCTGAGGTTCCATCAATACAAACGCAAAATGTTACAGACGCTAGAAATCTCAAAGAAATACAGGAAATATTGGAAACATTCCTCTGGCCTGGCAACATCCATAGAGAGAGAAGAACAGAGTTCGTGTTTCAAGTTGCTAACCTGATATCAGAACTTGCTGCAAATTCTTTGTGATTATTTGATTGATTAGGCTCCTGTGAAGCAGCGTGGGAGATTTCACCCTGTTAAAGTCCACTGTTGTGGAATAGCTTGCAATATTGGAAAAAGAATTTTTAAAAATGTAATGGTCAAAAACTCCATAGCATGAAATGGTTGGCGGTGCAGGAAGTTGAATGTTAATCAAGTCTAGTCAATGACTCTTAAAGGATTAGTAACAAACTTTATATACTCTAATAATAAACAAGTAAACTAAAGGCACTTTCAGTGTCAAAGTACTGCTGACATTCATAAAATGTTTGAGATTTACTCTTGTGGTTTATGACATCACCTGAGCCACCTTTTTGAATTCCTGCCTGTCGTTCACTGACAACCATCTATTACTCGATATGGATGCTGTACACCAGGACAAACATCAACTCACACCCTCGAGACACTTTTCTCATACTGATGTCACACCATTAGCTCCATTGACTACTTCAAGCTAGATTTCACTGCAATTTCATACATTCATCTAGTAAAGGTGGAGAGTTGCTGTCAGTTGTTCTGTTTTAATCAGGGATGGTCCATTATTAAATAGAAGCACTCAAAAACTCAAAATTCCAAAGTCAGCTGATTCATGCTTCCCACCAGCTCAAGTTCAACATGTTCAATGTATTGCCATGAGGTTCATGGGACGTACAAGTACCTGGCCCACACTTGCAGCAAATGACTGGTAGCTGTGCATGACAGCACATTCGGGAAGTCCATATTGTAGTCTGGATAATGACAGGTGTTCCAACACTCTTTCCATCACATGGGCGATCAGGAATCTGTCCTGCTCTTGCCACCTGTCATTGGTGCGTGTTGGAAGGACACACTCAACCTGCTTGGCCACATTATGAATGTACCTTCCTTGGTATCAGACGCCTTAGTGAGTTTTGAAAAGATTTGTAGCTCAGGTTGAGGTTTTGGATGTAGATCTGCACACTGACCTGGAAGGTTCATTTCCAGACGTTTCGTTACTCTACTAGAACTGCAGTACTCTGGTGAAGCAATGCTGAAAATTCCTGCTTTCTATTTATATATATATAGAAAGCAGGAATTTTCAGCATTGCTTCACCTGAGCACCACTGAAGATGTTACCCAGTAGAGTAACGAAACATCTGGAAATGAACCTTTCAGCTGAGTGAGCAAACCTACATCCAAAATCAGACACCTCTTCCACTACCACCTCTCCCACTCTCCCAATCAAGACAAGGGAGAGAAAAAAATCGCAGGATAATGTCAGCATAAACACACAGGAATAATTCCTCCCTGAACCAAGCCCTGGGTGATAAAATCAATCAATTGAATGAGTAACAACCCCAGAGAAATTAGACAAAAAGAACAATTCATTACATTAAATGAGCTTTTCTCTGATAGTTTAATCACATGAATGTAACGCAAACAGAAAAGTGACACAAAAAGATGATTACTGTAAACATTGATTTCAGAGTAAAGAGCGAACACTTCAAATTCTGAGTATTTTCCAGAAACTAGGAGATTTTGAACCAATCATGAGAATATGAGGCTCCATATGGAGAATATGCATATGAGGTTGCTATAAAGTATTACAAGATGAAAAATCAGCACTATGGGAGGTTATGCCCTTTTCGCAATTCAGTGATATTTCACAGGGCTTTTAAAGAGAATAGTTCATAAGCATCAGTGAATAAAGCAAATATTGAAAGGATAAAGGCATCTGGCATTCTTGGTCAACTCAGTTCATCATTGTGCTCTTTCCTGCTTTGTCTAACATTTGATTTTATATTACTCACTGAGGAGAGAAGGTTTGGATGACTTTCATCTCGTGAATCTGGAAGAACTGCAGTAATCCTGACAAAGAAGCAATACATGAATAAGATGGGCTAACTACAAAGATGGTTTTATTTTGAAATTCACTGTCACCCCTCCTTCAATATTTGGCAGTGTCTCCTTTTGCTCTGTGGCTATGGGCCATTGAAGGATGATCTAATAGAATTGGTTAAATTATTACAACAATTTGATAGGATTGATAAAAACTCTGTCTTTCCTGATGTAAGGATCAAGAGCAAGGGGTGACAATTTCCAATCTAATGAGAAAATGAGCGCAGACAATGTAGTAACAATAGAAATGGATCTTCAAGCTAGGATTTTAGACATTCGGGAGCTAAATTAGGAAGGACTGCTTTGTTTTAAGTAGAGTAACAGCAGAGATTCGAATCTCTCTCCCACAGAAAAAAAAAAGACTTCTGGATACAAATGGAGTTTTCCAGTCAGGCATTAATAGATTTTTGTGAACAAAGCTCATCAAAGGAATTGAAGCAAAGACAGAAAAATGGTGTTGGGATTCATATCAGTCATGAACTTACTGAATGATTAAAAATAGGTTCATGGGGCTGAATGGTCTCCTCCTTCATGTTCTGAAATGCATTTTATAAATGTGCCACCACCAAAACCCCAGCCAAGATCACCATTGTACCCTTCTCTTTATTAATTTGTGATTTAAAGGCATTGCTATTTGGGCTTATTGAGTTGTCCCAGACAAGACAGTACTTACCTGCCCTCTTGAACCACGGCAGTCCTTTCGCTGTAGGTAAGCCCACCATGCCATTAGTGGGGGGGGTGTTCCAGGATTTTGCTCCAGCCACACTGAGGAAATGGAGTTACATTTTCATATCAGGACAGTGAGTGGCTTGGAGAGGGACCTGCAGGTAGTGATGTCTCTACCTAACTGTTGTGTAAGGGATTAAGATCCTGCAGTTGCACACTACTGGGTATAAGAGAGGGAGCATTGTTAGCATATTCTAGAAGGAGCTCACTAGAAGTTACACTGGAATGTGAGACTCTCTGGAAGAAACGCTGAGTGTACATGGACATGAACGTTCAAAGAATATTGATTAGCTATTGACTGACATAACTATTAGTCAGCCTGATATAGTTTACAAGTTTAATAGTCATCAGGATGGAAGTATCATAAATTATGTTACTTTGAAGTTTAAACTTGAAGGCTATTCTTGAGTGGCTTCTCCACCACTTGTCTATCTCAAACCCAAACTCGTCAGATACTTGACAGAAGGTGGTATTCAAAGTGTTCAACCTATAAAAGAGCAACATCCTAAAAACATTACTGCTTGCCCATGCTGCTTGTGACATAAAATTTGCTGATGGTATCAAGTGAGAAAGCAGAGGATGAGAGTAAGAATAAAAGAAACTGATGCCAGTAACAGGCACCCAGATCATTGAGGTAGATTGGATGAGCAAAGGCATTCCTGCCATGAACGTCAGAGTGGGTACCTGGCAACTCCAGATTGCCACTGTGGACCACCACCTTGGACCTCCATCTTCACCATCTCAGGGAGCAATCCCGGGCAGTGGGCACACTTACCCCACATACATGGGCACTGGCAGCCAACACATGCCAGCCTCCCCACACCATAAGGGTACATCACTGAGGTATCTGCACCAGTAAGTATCAATGCAATGTTGCTGCAAGGACACTTTGTACGCAGGGTCAGGCAACAAGCTCAGAGATTATACCAGGCTGCATTTCCGGCTGCTCACTTGCTTTCTTAAGACTCGCTCACTTAGCATCTATCTGGATGCCTGCAGCATCCGCGGTTTATCTTGCCTTTTTGCACTTTGCCCTCAACCAGCTTTAAATGTTCAATGTAATTCTGCATTGCCTTGCTGCTTAGACTGACACCAAGCCAGGCACCTTGTCATGGCTGCCAGAATTCAGCAGTCAAGTGGGTGGACAAGTATGGCATCTTGCTCTGTCAGCATTACACGTGCACCATGTGCCAGTCATGACCGTGTCAAAGACACTCCATGTACTTCAAGCAAGCAGTCATGTCTTAAATATTTTGGGGAGAAGTTCTCAGTCAGGTCCACAGCAGCCCCCATGAGTCAGAGGTTCTGGCCAGTTTTTAGCGTTATCACTCCCAGGGCTTGGACATGGCTAGGTGTTCTAGTCATAGTGGTCACGGTAAGGGGGTCCGCAACTCTACAGCCTGGGAAGTGCCCTGTGGGTCCAATGCAGCCAGTTTGTGGAGTCACAGGAACAGTCATTGAGCTGTACAGATAGTCAGTCTGGAGTTTTCATCCAATGAACGTCAAATGGAGAGGGGAATATTAAGGGACAGTGCTGCAAGAGGAAGGCTGGTTAATTTATTGGTATGTTTGGAGGCATAAGGCTCAGATGCAAAAGGGATTAAAATAGTCAAATCTGGAAACTCAATATATAAGGGGGGAGACGGAAGAGCATTGGTGGGTAAGTGGTTATATGGAAGCGGGGTCATCAACAGTGAGCAGCACCTTGTTTCCATGGAGGGGAAACAGTAGATTACCAAACCTGATATGTTGACCTCCTATGCCTGGGGCAGTGCGGGATGGGGGGTGGTGAAAGAGGAAATACCCTCTTCTACAGAATCTTGAGCTCACTGTCCAACTGATGTCCATCAGTTTCCTTTTGCCTGCCTTTCCTTCCATTAAGCTGCATACAGCAGAACAGGGCACCTCTGGTAGGGCAAACATTGGTCTGGGTGACTTGCGTTTGGGACAAAAGCACATGAAAATGCATTAGGCCTCGCAGAGAGAAACTCACAATGATATTCAGCAAAACTGGCACTTAATGAAAAAATATGATTCAGCCCCAAGTCTCCACCCAGGACCTCTATGGAATCTCAATGGGTTAATTACCACTGCAATTTTGCCAGTGCCAGTAATGAACTTGTCTTATTTGGGGAACTATTCACTTCAGACTCAGGATCAGAAGTACTGGAGTTAACATATAGAGCAATAGACTTAAAAACCGGCAAAGCCATTTTAAACTTGTACAGTTCCATCTCATTGGAGTACCATGCACAGTTCTGGTTGCCATATTATGAAAACAATGTACAGACATTGAGGTAGATGCAAGAAAATACCACCCTATATCTCTGCAAACATCAGATCAGATCCAACAATTTTTTAACTGCCTTGCAGCAGAAGACGATTTCTCTATGGGGAGGCAATATCCTAGTGGTGTTATCACTGAGCTATTAATCCCAAAACTCTGGGAACCTGGGTTCAAATCCTGCCACGAGTTCAGTAAAGAATCTGGAATTAAGAGCCTAATGAATGAATAATGAAACCTTTGTCTGATTGTCAGGAAAAACCCATCTGGTTCATTCATGCCCTTTCGGGAAGGCAAGCTGTCATCCTTACCAGCAGAGAACAATATGTAGTGAAGCCTCAAGGTTGAAAGTTGCTTGAGGTTGCCCAGTGTGGCAATCTCAAGCATCCTTATTTGCTCATCAGCAGTCTTCCAGTCCCTGGGAAAATGCCAGAGATGGTACCAAGGAATCTCTAGGGAAGTTCACTCATTCCATGGTTGTTTGCACAGTCTGAACTCCGTGCTCTCCATTGTGGGCAGATTGACCAATGCACTTGAAAGACTGTACTGTGAGATTACCTTACCTAACTTACACAAGTCACTAAGCCTCTTCCTGTATTGCAGTTGGTGCAATACTCATGGCACTGATGCCTTCTGTTATCTGCGCCCACTGACGCTGAGCATCTTGAAGTGATAACATTCTGTTTCTTACTGCAAAGCAAGTTTTCCTCAGCTTGTCAACTTCCTTCACCAAACATCCATGAGGCATTGGGCTCTTAAGCAGCTGGTTGCCCTGAAATCAGCGGAGTCAGGTTTGGTTACCCACAGTCAAAGGTATCTTTTCTTTAAGTGGGTGTAGCCTTTAAACATTGTTACGGTCACTGATTTGGTGAGCTACCAATCAGCAGTGGAGCTGGTGCTGATGGGAATAACATAATGAGAGCCTCTGACCAGTTTCCCTTCCTCACTACACCCACATGATTAGACATGCTCTGCTGGCACAGTGCGATCTTGGCCTGGAAACAGGACCACACAAATTGCTGCCACAAGTTTAGACACCCATCTTCAAAAGAACAAAGATGCATCAGGGAGAGTTCAAAGAAGTTTGATAACATGTGAAATTATGGAGAGAGACGGGTGCAATTCTGTGGGGAGAAAGAAAGCTGAGGAATAATGATGCAAATCTTTAAATTACTGAGAGGCGCGGATAACGCCGATGTAAGCAGCTTATTTGGCCTGAACTGTGACTGCAGAAGCACAAAATTAGCAAGCCTCAAGCAAGACAAGAGATTAAAAAGCAATGTTTCTGTCCCCACAGAGTAGTAGATATATGCAATAGATTTCATAAAAGCAATATATCCGCATCTATTAATTCCTTTAGTAAGGACCTGATGAATATCTGGTGAAGAATAAAATTGATGGATTAAGAATTGCTGTTTAAATACGAGATAGAAAATGCTGTTTCCTGTGCTCTGTAACCACTGAAATGTCAATGGAATGTGACTGGTTAGGGCTGAATAACCTTTGTTGCAACTTTAGATTCGTCTCCTGGAAATAACACAGCAGATAAAGGAGACATAGCACAAACCTTTCGGTCTTGTTGGATAGAATCACTCGCATTTTCAACAGTGTGAATATATGAAGGGGGCAGCAACGACAGCACAAATTATTCAGTCTGTTTCAAGGAACAGGTATGCAGGCTCAAAAAGCCTTCCCTTGTTGCATATTTCTAATAGCAATTAGCAACTCCTGAATGCAGAAGCAGAGATTTAGGATTCTGTTCATGGCCAAATATAGATAAAATAACTAATGTGACCTAAATTGACTTATCAAATAACATTTATTCACTTTTTTTAGTACATTTAATCTCAAACAAGTTTTGATCCCAAAGCATTTCACATTGAATTGAAATATACACAATCAGATACATACAGATAAGTTTATAAAATAGTATATTCTTGAACCTTAAAAATTGCATTTGTTTTTCTGTTGTGACACCTTTGAAGCTATTTTACTCTTGCTGTCCCAACTTATAGTAAAAACTGCACAGATAAACAGGACATAATAAAATTACACCTTTCAAATTCTGGTCCCAATTCTAACACCATATTTAACATGGCAGAACAGTGGAATATAAGGGTATAAATTATTAAAACCAATAATGTGGCAGAAAACATGATATTCATCTGTATCCTACATGGACAAAAAAACAACTAGACCCTCAAAAGTAACCCACAATGTTTTACATTGCGCTTTTCCAACCAAATCATTTTCTTCTGCCTTATTAACGCTGATTCTGAGACATATAACAGTGGTGGGAACAAAGTTTCTGACAGAATACATAGCAAACTGACTGCAAGCCTTGAAGCCAATGGAAAAGATTTCTCAGCTAAATCAAAACTGCAGATTTGGTGCAAGATGTATCACAATGATAGCTCAGGAGAATCTTCTTTCACGTGGCAAAAGGAATTACTGGAAATGTTGGAAATCTGTGCCTTTCTATTCATCACATTCCTGAAAATGTGAGTCCATCTAAAAATATTAGTCCCTCCATTTCTTTTTCTTGGATCTGCAGTGATGTTGTTATGTTTGAGTACAGAGCACCAGATTAGCATCATGTCTTCAATCTAAGGCTGAAGCAGAATATTGGCATCGTCAGTGTTACATCAACCACACTCCCTCATCAGCACCAAGACCACCTATTTCAAAATCTGTAACAGGACCTACCTTCGCCTCAGCTCTTCTGCAGCTAATGTCATGAATCATGTCTTTGTTACCTCCGGACATAAGCATTCTAATGCACTGCTGGCTGACCTCCCACGTTCCATTTTTTGTAAAATTAAAGTCAAGCTGCTGCTCCTGCCCTAACTCACTCCAAATGCAATTTCATCCATCACCCCTGTGCCCAAGGGCTCCCAGTTAAAAACAATACCTTGATTTTTAAAATTCTCATCATTTTTAAAAACTCCCCCCAACAACTTTGCCACTTCATATCTCTGTAATCTTCTCTAACTCTGAAACCCTTCTAGATATCCTAAAATTGACCCCCATTTTCATTGCTCTGCTGTGCCTTATCTGCTCAGGAAGTAGAATCTTTAGAATTCTTTCCCTAAATCCCTTTGCTTCCTTACTTGTGTTTCCTTCTTTAAGACTCTAAAACCTATCCCTTTAGCTAAGGGTTTGGCTATCTGCCCTTGTATCACCTTCTGTGGATCAGTGTCATTACATGCTTTTAAATGACACTACGAACTGCCTTGAGATGTTAGAGGAATTCATAAATATAAGTTACTTTATCAAAAGGACAGGAGAGACAATAGGGCTGAGAGAGTTGGAGAGGGAATTCAAGCACTGAGGTTCAATACAGCTGAAGGAAAATAAACCAGTATTGGGATAATAAATGTTAGTACTGACCAGAGAGCAGAACAAAGGGAATAGAGAGTTATCTGAGGGTTATATTCATTTTGTGAAGAAGAGCAGAAAGTTGTCCATGTGCCTGAACTAATATTTTGATTATTCAGGGAATCAATGGTGACAGAGAAACGCAGGAAAGTGGATATGAGGAATATCGGATCAGCCATGGTCCTATTGAATGGCAGACCAGGCTCAAAAGGACAAACAGCTTATTTCCTATTTCTTATGACCTTTCTTATTAACAACGCTTCCAAAAGAAAATGTCAACATACCATAAATTAAATAAATTGGTGAGCTTACCTGACAGCGGTGGTTGTACCTGAGAAATTATTCGTTGACTGTTAAATACTTAGAGATGTTCTGATAACTGTTAATACAAATAGGGGGAGGGCTATTTCTTGCTAAATGTCTCAAATGTTTGAAAGAAATTCTGAAATAAGTCATAGTTACACTGCTTATCAGTAATGGATTTTTGAGAATTCTCTTTGAAAGTATATTGCAAAAAGACATCATATACTTATTTTAAAATTTTGACCTTGCATAATCCTGGCACACAAATAATAAGCTTATTGGGCTGCACATATTGTATATGATATAAATGGTATGAATTCTTGAGAGATTTATTCCAATACAATTGTACTAGCAGTCATTATGTTTCATTCCCTGCGAATTGTCACATAACAAAGAGATATTTAAGGTTACTATTAGTCTTAAAGTGGGCCAATACCCTGAACTGTAGACACGACGGAATATTTTAGATGACAATATGCTAATGAAGCTCGAATAAGAACCAAAAGAACTGTGGATGCAGTAAATCAAAAACCAAAACAGAAGATGCTGGAAAAGCTCAGCAGGTCTGGCAGCATCTGTGGAGAGAAATCAAATGTTTCGGGTCTGGTGACCCTTCCTCAGAACCAGTTCCGAGGAAGGGTCACCAGAACCGAAACATTAACTCTGATTTCTCTCCACAGATGCTGCCAGACCTACTGAGCTTTACCAGTAACTTCTGTTTTGGTTGCTAATGAAGCTCCATGTGCTTATGCTACATTGTAGATGATCCTATATTGGCTATCTGTTTTCTTTTGGATAGAATTCCTCAGGGTAGGGAGTGTCTGCCATGGACCTTCACGTGACTGAAGAGGCTAGCTTCTATTCAATAAGCCCCCGGATACAGGAGGCAGCAAGTCAGTGAGGTGGTGTGACTGGAAGTACAGGATTTGCTTCTTTTTCTTACCTTCTCTGCCATGGCTATGCCTCATTATGAAGAGCTTGGGATTCAAAAACCTGGTGCAGGTTGATGGGCAAGATGCCCACCCCAGTGGACAATGGGAAGCAATCCTTACCTAGTCATTAATGGCTATGGTATCACACATCAAGGAGAATGTAAGAGTGATTTTGAAGGCTTTTCTCCTGCCTAGTAATGTTGAACATTTGAGAGTTGGGAGAACATGACCTGTGGTTTATAACCATACAGACACAATGGCTAGCCCAGCAAAGTTGTATTTGCAGGGGAATCCTGCCATGGTGGTAGACCTAGTTTTAAGTAAGATACTATAGTATTTATTTTTCAGTTCTTCCATTAAAAGCTATAGATCCAATAGAGTGATTGGTAGTGGCATTTTATTCACACAGGCATGTGACATTGATAGAGAGGTGAAATCAGTGACTGCCTTGACATCAAGGCAGCATTTGTCCAGGCGTAGCATCAAGCAACCCTGGCAGAATTGGAGTTAGTGGGAAGACACTCCACTGACTGGAGTCATTCATAGCACAAAGTAAAATAGTTGTGGTTGTTGGAGGTCAGTCACCCTGTTCCAAGGACATCTCTGCAGGAGTTCCTCAGGATGTTACCTTCTTCTGATTCATCAAAACCCTCCTTCCACCATAATGACAGAAAAGGTGGTGTTCACTAAAGATTCCCTGATATTCAACTCCATTTATGCCTCCTCAGACAAGAGAGAATCCAAACCCATAACATTCAATAGCATTACTAACATTGAAGCCCATGGAGTTCCACTGATCAGAAACTGAACTACACCAGCTATATAAGTAATGTCTCTACAAGAACAGGTCAGAAGTTGGGAGTTACATGACAAGTAACTAGCCTCTTGAGTCCTGAAAGCCTGTCCACCAGCTACAAGGCAGACGTCAGAAATGTGCTGGGGTATTCTCCACTTGCCTGGATGGGTGCAGTTCCAACAACATTCAAGAAGCTTGACACCATTCAGAACAAATTAGCACACTTGACTGGGAATGCATTTACCCACTGTTACAATAAACAACAACTCTGTCTCCTGCCAACAAACATTGGTGCAGTGTGTATTCTTAACAAAATGCACCTCAGTAACTCATCACAAGATTCCTTTGACGTATAATACCAGGAAAGACAAGGCAGAAAATGCATAGGCAACACCACCAGCAGCAAGTGCCCCTCCAAGCCACACACCATCCTAACTTGGAACTATCTCACCATTCCTTCATTGTCACTTGATCAAAATCCTGGAGGAAGGATTCCTGATGGAGGGCTCCTGCCCGAAACGCCGATTTTCCTGCTCCTTGGATGCTGCCTGACCTGCATCACTCTAATCTTGACTCTGATGTCCAGCATCTGCAGTCTTCTCTTTCACCAAAATCCTGGAACGCCAGTTCTAACAGACTACAGGTGTTTAAAAGGCAGTTCACTGCCACCTTCTCAAGGGAAATTAGGAAAAGCCTAATTAATGATGCCCATCCGTGCAAGAATTTTTGAAACTTCAGGTCTCACTGCCAGCAGAAATGTATCATGTTCTGCACACTAAGACCTCTGCTGCCTTTATTGTCAAACACTCACTGCCATTATTTTGTGCAAGGCTGAACTGGCACCTTCGAGGAGAAAGTGAGGTCTGCAGATGCTGGAGATCAAAGTTGAAACTTTATTGCTGGAACAGCACAGCAGGTCAGGCAGCATCCAGGGAACAGGAGACTCGACGTTTCGGGCACAGGCACCACCAACTTGTTGGATCACCTCAGGAATGGTGGCCTTTTCAATCAGGTGATTGTCAAGGTCAGGGAAACCACAGAAACAATTACGGCACAGAAAGAGACCACTTGACCCATACTGCCCAAGTGCTTATCATTTTCTAAAGTCTCTTTTTCAACATTAATGCAGCAGGTGTGCGATGATGTAAGAGTTTTGTTTCGGTAATATTGAAGAAAGGACCATGTTTCTTGCGGGCAGCGATGAATTGTGGCTTTCAAACCTGGGGAAGAGTGGACGATGACCACAAATTTCATTTCTGTGCCTGTGTATTTCTTTGTGATAACAGTGCAGTAAAGAGTAAGAATTACAATCATATGTGAAAAAGCTCCTCACCAGCCTCACAGCTATGTAACTTCCTTCTTTAATTGAGATGCTAGAGAGTCAAGGAGAAACGAGAGAAGTTTAAGAGGAAGAAAGGAATGGATGGACTTACTGATAAGGTCATGGTTGGAACACCACCACATTTGAAGGAACCATGAACAATGACACAGGCCATTTAAACTAAATGGTATATGCCTCTTCTATAAATTCCATGTAAGCTGTAGAAGACAGAATAGATAGCTCAGTGCAAACCAACAGCAGTCACATCTTGCTGAGCAAATACGAAGGTTTGAGTGGATTCTCATCCAGCTGTTCTTTATTATGTATTGGTTGTCTTGTGAGGGTTGGATAGCTGCTCTGCTCTAAGGTTGCATTTATTTAGCCATCCCCAGTTGCCCAAAAAGGCAATAGTACATCATTCTCGTGATCGTTCTCAAAAATCATTGTTTGTAATGCAAGTTTAGAGGGTATTAAGGGCAAACCATGCAATGTGAAGCTGATTCACATGGAGACCAGATGGATAGTATTGTCAAGACGTTAGTGAAGGATATTAGTGGACTAGTTGGATTTTGCTGACATCTCAGTGAGTCTCTTGCCATTTCTTTCTGCTCCCAGCCAGGTGGAAGAGTAATTTTGTGGCCTTAGATAGAAGCAAATTCTGCATAAGCTGTACCCAAACAGCTGCTGGCTGGAAAATGTGAAACAAGGTACCATGAAAAATGGGAAGATTAAGGTATTAGCCACTGTGAACTGAAACACGTAAACAGAGATAGATGAGCTGACTTTTCTTTCATTATGTTCTTTCTGTAAATACCCAAGAATCTCATTCCATTTAAGTCATTTTAAAAAAGCCTTCCACGTGAAATTCTCAGGGTAGACGCACATGTCTGGATTGGGCTGGCAACCTGTTCACCATTTAAATGCTGCTGTTCATAGTAACTGTGCAGGGAGGGCATGTAAACAAGCAAGCTGTATATAGATCACTAGGAAGAACAATGCTCGTGCCCTGGGCCTATTGGACTAGCTTCATCTTCATCTCTTTTCTTTCTTTTAAAAAAGCCATTCTGCATGGCAGGTGGGAATTTCCTTGGTAAAGCGAATTGGTGAATTAAATCTCTTGTTTTATTTTAGCTGTTATAGCGCAGTATGTAGAGAGTCTATCTGATCAGGTAGTGGAGGTCCTTAATTCGCATTACTCCCATTGGGAAACATAAATTGTCTTCTCCTAGTGATAGTGGGAATCTGTCAGGGAAAGAAAGATCAGAGGTTATGAAAAATCAGATGTAAACATGCTGCACGTTAGACTGGACAGCTTCTTCGTTCAGCCCCATTGTTGCTTTCAAAGGAAGAAGAACTCAGAAACCTGGTGTTAATATGACCACAATACTGACAGTGTCAAAATCAAAGTGTTGGCTATTATGTGGAGCAGAGGACAAAATGAAGGTAATCGGCAAACTGATTGACAGAATGATCTGTCCGCTCTGCATAGTTCAGAGTTTATACAGCATGTGTGCTAAAGCTGTCACCCAATGCAATATACTACACCACTATACATATGGAATACAAGTCGCATTCCATAACTTTAAGCAGAATCATGGTGCCCACAAAATAGTCACAAGCACACATAATTTCTCACCCTCTGATTCTATGCTCTCCTTTAAATTACAAGGAACAGATTACAGTCTTGACAATTGCCTGAAATCTTTTAACCTTCTGTCAAATCTGCAGTCAAGAAGCAACAGTGACAAAACGGTTCAGATTTTAGCTAAAAGCAGTTTTAAGTTTTGCTTCAATGTACACTAACTATGCAACGGAATTACCTGCACATTCAAGCATGCTACAACACAACCCACCTACAGTTCAGTTGGTTACTATGGTTTAAACTATTGTCCGTTGCTATTTTGGCTGCAAACTGTGAAATTCCACAAAGTAACATCAGTTATATCAGATAATCCGACATGATGACACCAGTTACTGTCACATGCATGAGTAAACTCTTCTGAAATTAGATTGTTGGGATCAAAAACATCCTTAGTTCCAGGCAAGGCTGAAAATGGCAATGCAGGAAATTGTGAAGTGAATTAGTGGATAATTCTGACTGGATTCACTCAATTAAAGACACCTAGAATGATCGCAGTTGTAACTCACTCTTACAACCTGAAAGACTGGGTTATAGCAGCCTTTCTAAACACATGCCTGGCTGTGGAAAAACAGTACAATTACTGTTGCTTTATCCGTCATTATCTTGTCAAAAGCTGATTTAAGACTTGACTCACAGCTGAGTTTTGTCAGCAAGTGCATGCTGCCAGGAGCTACAATTCCAGAAGGCTTACTTACACTGCCTCTGCCCTGTCGGCAGTCTGTAAACACTGGGTCCTGGCTGTTTTATCAGATATGACTGTATTCTTTTTAATTCCTTTGAAGCATTCAATTGAGGGGCATTTCTATCTGGCTTGTACAGCTGCAAATCCATGTCAAGAAGGCAGCTCACCACCCTCCACAGGGGTAACTAGGGCAGTAAATGTTGGCCAGCAAAACTCATATCCCACAGGTGTATTAAAAAATGTTAGTATATAAGCTTAAGTTAATCAAATTGAACTGAAGTATTATTTGTAATTCTTTTGCCAGTTTATCCTTAAGCCTGTGATTGTGGCAGTATTCTTGTTCCTAAATCCAGGAGATTGTGTGTTCACAGACTCACTCCAGAACTGATACTCCTGTGCACTCCTAAAGTGAATGGCGTCCTGCTTTACAGGCAAAATCTAGCCTCCTAATTAGATGCAGGAGACCCTACAAACTTCCTGCAGAAAGAGCAGTGGAGTTCTCCCTGATGCCTTGGTCACAAAATTAAACAGATACTGTTGTCCTTACTTTGGGACTTTGCTGTAGCTGTTATGTTCCTCACACTGTAACAGTCACAACACTTCAAAACATACTTAATTGGAAACAAAGTGTTTCAGGTTGCTATGAGCTCATAAAAGATGCTATATAAATGTATATGTTTATTTCTATTGTTGTAACCAAAGGGAACTAAGCTTTTTAAAGTATATTTCTAACCTGTAACATCAGTGGAGAACTCACCCTCCTGCTAGTACTTTGTTGACATTAAAACATAGCCATCATTTGTTGGCCTGTATGTAAAATGTAACTTCCATCTGATGTCCCCATGCCATCCTGGTCTCAAGCTGGTGTTTTCACCTAAAACCACCACAGTGATGCATTTTCCAACAGATGTGAGAAGGTAAAAAACATCGAGGAGTATGATAAAAGGGCATAAAATTCGGTAAAAAGTACAATTGGGAATTTTCTGCCTGTTTTGAAAATTGCTTGTTAAGGTCTGGTAAGCCCTCATTAGGGACACAATAACAAGAAACACTGCAGTTTCATGCTGAGGGATATCTAAATGGTCAGTGAGCTATGTATTCATGCACAGAGCTTGAGCTATTGTAATGATGCATTGGCAATAACTCAGTGCGACTCCTGCCTTTTCCCCATAACCCTATGCATTGTTTCCATTCATATAATCATCTAACGCCTTCTTGTCTGCCTCGATTGCACCTGCCTCCACAACATTTCCAGGCAGCTCATTCCAGACCCCTGCGTATGAGATCATTCTTTCCTTACCACACATTTGTTTCTTCTGCAGAACACTTTAAAAGTGAATAGTCTAGTACATAGTTTGTTTACAAGCAAGAACGTGTCTCCCTCTCCACTCCATCTAGACCCCTCATGATTCTGGAAAGTTCAATTAGCTTTCTCCTCTCAAAGAAAAACAGCCATAACCTCTCCAGCCTTTCCTCATAAAAATGGGACAGCACGGGTGGCACAGTAGTTCGCACTGCTGCCTCACAGCGCCAGGGCCTGGTTTCCGAGTCTGCCCTTGGAAGGGTCTGCGTGAGTTCCCATGTTCTCTCCATGTCTACGTGGGTTTCCCCTGGGTGCTCTGGTTTCCTCCCACAGTCCAAAGATGTGCAGGTTAGGGTAGATTAGCCAAGCTAAGTTGCCCATTGTGTCCAGGAAAAGGCAGGCTAGCCGTGGGAAAGGCTGTCTTATCGGGATAGATAGGGTATGCTCTTCAGAGGGTTGGTTTGGACCCGATGGGCCAAATGGCCTGATTCCACAATGTAGGGATTCTATGAAATGTGAATGAAGTGTCTCATTCCAGGAACCGATCTTGTAAACCTATTCTTCGCCCTTTTCAATGAGTTCACGTTCTTTCTATAGTGTAGTGCACACAATACTTCAGCTGAGGTCTAAACAATGTCTAATATAAACTTATCATAATCTTCTTCTTCTTTTACTCTATACCACTACTTATGAAGTTTAGAATACTGTATGCCTTTTGAATCATGCTTTCTGTCTGTCCTGCGACCTTTAATAACTTGTGTACATATAGACTCAGGTTGTTCTGCTCCTACACATCCTGTAGAATTGTACCCTTTATTTTATACTTTCTCTCATCACTTCTCGCTTCTCAACATTCAACTTGAT
This sequence comes from Chiloscyllium plagiosum, assembly GCF_004010195.1. Taxonomy (NCBI): domain Eukaryota; kingdom Metazoa; phylum Chordata; class Chondrichthyes; order Orectolobiformes; family Hemiscylliidae; genus Chiloscyllium; species Chiloscyllium plagiosum. Next base: position 29,345,612 of record NC_057742.1, on the reverse strand, counting down.
CTGTCACCTATTCATCCACTCCAACAAAGTGATCATGTCCTTCTGAAGTTGTTCACTGTCCTTCTCAATTTGCAAATCTCCCAAGTTTTGTGTCATCCACATACTTTGATATTGTCCCCTTCACACCAAGATCTAGAACATTGATATATATCAGGAAAAGCAATGGTCTAATTACTGACTCCTGGGGAACTCCACTGCAAGCTTTCCTCCATCCTGAAAAATATTCATCAACCATTACTATGTTTCCTGTCTCTCAGCCAGTTATATCTCCATATTGGTACTGCCCCTTTTATTCCATGACCTATAACTTGCCTCACAAGTATGTGACATCGCACTTTCTCAGAGGAAAGCCCATGTACATATTTGGAAATGTTAGTGCAGCACTGGCACTAGGATTTTAAAAGCCTGAATGGATGACTGTGGCTGACAATCTTTCAGCAGGAGAAAGTGAGGGCTGCAGATGCTGGAGATCAGAGCTGAAAATGTGCTGCTGGAAAAGCGCAGCAGGTCAGGCAGCATCCAGGGAACAGGAGAATCGACGTTTCGGGCATAAGCCCTTCTTCAGGAAATCTTTCAGCAGGAGAAAGCAACAGAATAGTTAGCTCTCATAGAAAATGACTTCATAGTGGGCGGCACGGTGGCACAGTGGTTAGCACTGCTGCCTCACAGCGCCAGAGACCCGGGTTCAATTCCCGCCTCAGGCGACTGACTGTGTGGAGTTTGCACATTCTCCCCGTGTCTGCGTGGGTTTCCTCCGGGTGCTCCGGTTTCCTCCCACAGTCCAAAGATGTGCAGGTCAGGTGAATTGGCCATGCTAAATTGCCCGTAGTGTTAGGTAAGGGGTAAATATAGGGGTATGGGTGGGTTTCGCTTCGGCGGGTCGGTGTGGACTTGTCGGGCCGAAGGGCCTGTTTCCACACTGTAATGTAATCTAATCTAATGTAATCTAATCTAATATAATATAGACAACAGCATGGTTGCTCAGTGGTTAGCACTGCTGCCTCACAGCGCCTGCGTTCGATTCCAGCCTCAGGTGATTTTGTGGAGTTTGTGCATTTTCCCTGTATCTGTGTGGGTTAGACCTCCCACAGTCCAAAGGTGTGCACTTTGGCCATGCTAAATTGCCCGAAGTGTTGAGGGATGGGTAGGTTAGGTGCATTAGTCAGGGGTAAATGTAGGATAATAGGGTAGGGGAATGGATCTGGGTGGGTTACTCTTCAGAAGGTCCTGGTGGACTTGGTGGGCCGAAGGGCCTGTTTCCACTCTGCGGGATTCTATGGAGTTGTATAGAGAGAGAGGGTATAAATTTCATATTTTGCAAACGACATGCTGTCCACCACAAAACAGGCAGACCAGCATACGACTTACATCAAGAACATCGAGACCAATTTGAAAGATATTTGAATAATCGGCTGGATAAGCTGTGGGGCCATTTTGAAGCAAGAGCCATGTTGAGACACATTGCTAGAAATCCAATAGCACTAAGTGGCTGCATCACTGAGATCCTTTGAAAAGAGGTGGGCAGGAAATCATCTGTACCTCTTCTTTGGAATGGGCAGAAGGGACAGGAGCATTTTGTGTACCTAGAAGAGCATTGAGAAAGCTTAACATTACCTGGGTCATTTCTTGAGATCGCCAACACTTTGTAGAAGATACACTGATGATGTCACCTAGTGAGGCGACGAAATGGCTGTAAAAAAAAACACAGCAGCTCAGCAAATGAATCGATGAATCACCCATAACCCGAGCTACAAATCTTTTCAAAAACCCCAGACTCTGGTCCTAGCTGGTGATTAGGCCATTTAGTACATAGTAAAAAGGTGTGCACTGTACTCTTGTACCTTGATATTGCAATCAGGATTTGAATAGAACCCCCCCCAGTTTGTATTTTACAGGTAACCTCGCACCTGAATCAAGTGGGTGGATCCGCCTGTCAGTTTAGTATCATATCCAATACAGTGTCAACTGGAGCACCAGTGTAATTGGATCAGAAATGAAACTATTTTCAGACCACAGCCAATCCTACTTGTGTCAGACAGAGCACATTAAAATAAATACTGTTGTGCTAATATTTAAAGCAGTCAGCATCCGAGGAGCAGAAGAATCGATGTTTTGGGCAAGAGTTCTTCATCATTCCTGATGAAGGGCTTTTGCTTGAAATGTCAATTCTCCTGCTCCTCGGATGCTGCCTGACCTGCTGTGCTTTCCCAGCAACACACTCTCAACTCAGCATCTGCAGTCCTCACTTTTACCTTATATTTAAAGCAGTCAGGTATCACACAGTAAAAGAATCACTTGCGATGTAGTCCCACCAGATCAGATCCAGTTATAACTGCTTACAGGATTTCAACCAATCCGGTATCCAAAATATGTCCAATGTATTATCTATTTTCAAAAAAAAAGCGAACAATAATTTAATAAATACTTAGGAAGAATCAATATTGTTTCAAAGCAAGGACCATGCTTGATAAGTGTCTGTGAGGAGAACATAGATATGGTGAATAGGAATTGCAATGGATATGGTGTACATAGACTTACAGAAAGGCAGAACAAGGACAGTAGATTACTGGAGAAGATTAAGGGATATGGTAACAGGGAATGTTACAAATGGGATAAGGAAATCGCTAGAAGGGAAGAGACAAAGAATGGGAGTTATGACCTTTTTCTCAAAGTGGTCAAAATTATGCCACAGTGATCTATTTTGAGATGATATCTGTCTACAGTGTGTATCAATGATTTGGAATTATTGATAGGAGTGTTGTCCAACTTTGCATACAATATTGTAATAATTCTGAGGACCTAACTGTGATATAACGACACAGTAAACAGATGATGCAAACAGTGCCAGATATCAAATGCAATGCATTATCACTAAATATTAGGTTAAACCATGAATCATAATTTGAATGAGGTAGGTTAGTAATATCAAAGAAGGACAGCATGGTGGCTCAGTGGTTAGCACTGCTGCCTCACAGCACCAGGGACCCAGGTTCAATTCCACCCGTGGGTGACTGTCTGTGTGGAATTTGCACATTTTCCCCGTGTCTGTGTTGGTTTCCTCCCAGTGCTCCAGTTTCCTCCCATAGTCCAAAGATGTACAGGTTAGGTGAATTGGCCATGCTAAATTGCCCATAGTGTTCAGGGATATGTGGGTTCGATGCATTAGTCAAGGGCAAATGTAGAGTAATAAGGTAAGGGAATGGAGGGTTGGTATGGACTTGTTGGGCCAAATGGTCTGTTTCCACATTGTAGGGATTCAACGATTCTATGAATGGGGGGTTTTTGGAGGCTCAGGGTTCAGCAGACACTAAAAATGGCACCTCAAGTGTGTAAGCATAAAATTAATAATGATGCTTTATGGCAAAATGGGTATGATAGAAAAAGCCAAGATGTAACAGAAATCTATACAAAACCTTAACAAGTGAATGGTTACGAAACTGGGCAGTTGTGAGCTCCAGACTATGAGAAAGAAATTCCTGCAATATAAATAGGACAGCAGAGGTTCACTAGGCTGTTGGGAACACAATGAGATTGAAGAACAATAAACACAAAGAAACGTTGGGAATGTTGTGGCTTTTTGCATTAAAACAGAGCCGATGAGAGGGCAATTTGATATTGGTGTTTAAAACTATGAAGAGATGGGGTGGGGGCCTGGGTGGAGAGAAAATGATGGTTTCCAGTGATCAAGGGCATTGAATGAATGAGTGTCCACAAACCTTCATGTATTTTGTGGCTCAGCAAGTTGATT
>NC_057742.1:29329334-29341364 GCF_004010195.1 Chiloscyllium plagiosum | reverse complement strand
CCAGCGGACAAGCATTCAGTGAGAAAGGACTATAGCTTGAGAACTTTAAAGGTATATGTTATTATCATTCTGGACATTTTAAACTCTGTATTCCCATGCTTGTCTTTTTTTGACTATTTCAATTCTGTAACAACATTTAAAGTATCTAGGTACCCTGTACCTAAGATGGCACCAAGAGATGACAAACTTTGCACTGCACTCAGTCGATTGCAGTGGCTATTCTAATTCTAATTCATATCCTTGATTCACAGGACCTCAGTATTAGCCTTCCCCACGTATCTTTTGATTTCCCCAAGTCATGTTTGGCCTACCATTGCTTGACAATGACCTTTGCTACGTGATTCAGTTTCCTTCCTCTGTTGTCCTAGTCCTTTACTGGGCTGCCACCTACCTCCATTCCTCAGCCATTGGCACTCCATTTGTTTTCAAGTCACTCCATTTGTTTTCAAGTCACTCCCTTCCTACCTCTCCCAGTCAGCCATGCTCCTTTCCCCTATCATAGTGGTCACTCAATCTCTCCTTAATCTTCCTCAATAATGCTTCAGGTACGAGGAATGTAACACCAATCAATCTAAATTCATCATGGTAGAATTTGTTCCATGCCATCTTTAACAACTGGATGTTACATGTTTCTCATTTGTTGCATACTTATATCTGAATATAGAATTTAACTGGAGAAACAGTACTTTAATGAGCATGTCTAACTTGTGTTAAAACAATTTCTGCCACTTGCCATCAGGAAGCAAGATGAACCAATTATATCTGAGAAGGTGAATGTCATCATGTGACAGGCCTTTAGTTCTGAAGACAGGAGCATGAACACAGCCACAGCAGTCCACCTTCCCATAATGCCTCCTTACATAGTCACAGAGCATGCCTAGTCCCATTACTCAGATCACACTCAAAATGAAATGGGAAGAGAACACCACTGAAGAGCATGACAACTCCTGGCAATGTCATACGGTGAGAGTTGAGCTTGGTGGTCAATCCATGTATTATTCTCCTCTTGAAGAAGAGAGCTCACAATATTCAGGACACAGTGCCGATAGAGACAAAATGCATGACCCTGTACCCAGACACAAATGCAAATAGGTGCTCCAGCCAGGGCCATCTACTAAGTACATAGAACAGAAGATTGGCATCCATTCCAGAGATATATCTCCATTGACCAAGGTCCAACTCTTGGCCATGGAGGAGGCAGTGCCGGACATCATACTCACCCAACAGGTGAAGGCAAGGCTGGAAACTGAGGAGAGTAGGGTCATATGATAGTCATACTCTCAGATGAAGGGCATCGAGGAAATTCCTGCCCAACGTGATCGGTAGGTATGGGCAGACTGAGAGGCAGCACTCGCTGAGTTGTCCAAGTGCTCATCTTCTCTTTCTGCTCACCAGCCCCGTCAAAGCCACCACCACACCTCCCCCCCTCAAGCCTTCCGTTGAAAAATCACATCACATTCTGGAGCTGGTGAAATTCTGTGTTTGGAAACATAATTTTCCAATCGATCCTGCACCTGTGTTTGCCTTAACCCACAAGTGGAAATCAAGCCTTGTGTCTGTCATCCTCCACTCACAGGCCACTCAAACCCTGTATAGATTTGCTTCATTTGGGCCTACACCTCCCTCCTTCCCATCTTCAGAACAATTTATTCCCCCTGACTTTGTAAAGACCAGGACAGGAAGCGTCTACAGAGCTAGTAAATTAAATCCCATCTTTTACAACAAGAGATCTTGCTGCAGCATCTCTGCACAAATTGGGAAAGATAAAGAAACAAAAACCAAAATTGCTGGAGGAACTCAGCAGGTCTGGCAGCATCTGTGGAGAGAAAGCAGAGTTAACGGGCCCAGTGACGCTTCCACAGAAACTGGGCAGTTTGAAGGAAGGTTAACCCTATGAAGAACTAAGTTGTACAATCAACAACAACAACTTGCTTCCAGGCACTTGTAATATAATAAAATATTCTAGCTTCCTTCATGGGAATGTTACCAAGTTAAATTTGCCACTAAGATACCTAAGGATCACAAAGGTAGGTTTTCCCGAGTTGCTATGACAAGGAGTATGAGGCAGATTAGCTTAAGTAGGGAATTCAGTCCTTCCGACTGGAATATGAACTTTTTGGAGCAAAACCAGAAAGAACTAGAGAAACTCGGGATATCTGGCAGAATCTGTGGAGAGAGAAAGACAAAGCTCATGTTCCGAGTCCAATGTGACTTTACTTCAGAATTGAGGAAGACTTCTGGCGCTAGTTTACCGTACATTATATCTGCTGCCAGAGAGGTGGGGAGGGGTCGATTGTCATCATTGTTAATCAGGAAGAAGTCAAAACTCACACAACACCGGGTTATAGTCCAACAGGTTTATTTGAAACCGCAAGCTTCCAGAGCCCCCATTCCTTCATCGGGTAACTAGTGCCCAACACTGGCACCTCCCCAAACCATATTCAGGAAGAAGATCAGGACTGAAGTGAAACAATGTGGTGTAGTAAAATCCCAATGAATTGAATTCCAAGTGATCTGCCCATAATTTTGCACTCATCAGAGCTTTATAATAGATGAGACAACCCTATTCCCACATAAATGTACCTCCATGCAGCTTGGTTTGTCCGGGAACAAAGTGTGTCACAAACAATAAATTTAAATAGAGTCATCCAGTCATCCAGATGTACAACACTGAAGCAATCCCTTCAGTCCAACTCGCCAATGCTGACCAGATATTCTAAATTAATCTAGTTGCGTTTGCCAGCACTTGGCCCATATCCCTCTAAACTCTTCCTATTCATATACCCATCCAGATTCTTTTTAAATTTAATTGTATCAGTCTTCACCACTTCCTCTGGCAACATGCACAACCCTCTGGTTAAATTACTTGCCTCTTAGGTTCCTTTTAAATCTCTCCACTCTCATCCTAAACCTATGCCCTCTGTTTCTGGACTCCCCCAATCCAGGGAAATGACCTTATCTATTCACCCTATCTCAGCCCCTCATGATTTTATAAACCTTTATAAGTTCACCCCTCGGCCTCCAACCGCTCCAGGGAAAACAGCCCCAGCCTATTCAGTCTCTTCCTCTCGCTCAAACCCTCCAATCCTGATAACATCCTTGAAAATCTTTTCTGAACTCTTTCAAGTTTCGCAAAAGGAGGGAGACCAGAACTGCGCACAATATTCTTAAAGTGGCCTAACCAATGTCCTGTGCAATCAAAGAAAATGCCAAAGATAAACACAGCATTGCAGTAAACGTGTGGAAGAGGTCTTAATTCAATTTGTTCACACATTACAAGGACTGAACTTGCAAAAGGCATCGAAAAATGTCAGGAGTTAGCTTCAGAAAGACTCAGTCATTTTTTTCAGCTTAGTGTGCTGCCTTTGGACAGGTCTGCCATATTGTCAATTCAAACATGGCATTGCTACTTTCGATTCTGCAGTGGAAAATCCCAGAGCTCTGCTATGACCTTTGTAGCTTCAAATGGGGAAGCAGTTAGCCCTTCGTCTGGCTGTCCGGGGTCATCAGCTTCCTTGGGGGACCTTGGTTGAAGAACAACGCGGAGCACATCAACTGTTAGCTCCGTTGTGCAGCTTATAGAATTGTCCACCTTGCTGTCCCTTTCTATATTACCACTGGAATTTCTATCCTGGCCTCTTGCAAGTGAGCAAAAAAGAGCCTCATTGTTGGATTGCTTAGCCTCACCCTGCTATTGCTAGTTCTCAATGTCTTGTAGTTTGTTTTAAACCCAGTTTGCAGGAGCCATTGGCAATTATGATGTCCATCACCATGTTCTCCACCTTCTTTGTCATAAGCGTGGTCTCACATACAGTATTGTTGTATTCCCACTTCTTACTGATGGCTGTAATAATCTGAGCAATCAGATACCATTGGTCATCATTGTTTAGGATTGTAATCACCGACTGATCGACTGGTGTTTGTTGAGGGGAGAGCTGCAGAGTGAAGCGTCAATGTTTTTTAGGCCAGTGAGGTTCAGGACCATGGGGCAGCTGTCTACAATAATGAGAAAATTCCTTTGGCGTTTCATTGGTTCACTTTTCCCACTTTCCTGATCCAAGCTTCAAAAATATTTAACCTTGTACTGTGCGAGTCATGTCTTAACATTCACAAAGCAATGTGGCTTCTTGGACTTTCCAATTACAAGAAGTGGAGCTGTTCAGTGCCATCTAGGTTGGTAGATATGGTGTCAGTGTCACATTCCTTGCTCCACTTTCCATCATTACACTTTTCATTTTTCAACATTAAAGAGCAATCCGGCAACAAGATGGTAAAACAATCCATTTTGTCTACTTTAAAAATGTCTCTTGGTATGTATTCTTTCAAGATGAGTATGACACCATTTTGGAGCCAATCATTTGCCATTGCTGCCATCACCACTACTCACCATGAAGAAGGCAAGGCCATGTCTTATTCTGAATTGGTCTGGCTATCTGTCACTGTGGCTAAATAACTTTAAAAATCACTCAACACCAGGTTATAGCCCAACAGGTTTATTTGGAAGCACTAGCTTTCACAGCGCTACTCCTCCTCAGGGAGCTGATGAAAGACAGCTAAAGCTAGTATTCCCAAATAAACCTGTTGGACTATAACCTGGTGTGGTGTGATTTTTAACTTTGTCCATCCCAGTCCAACACCGGCTCCTCCATAGCTAAATAACTTGAAATTGAACCAAGCAATATAAAAATAAGACAGTTGAGAGAGTGGTGCTGGAAAAGCACAGCAGCTCTGGCAGCACCCGAGGAGCCGGCAAATCGACGTTTTGGGCAAAGGTCCTTCATCACTTTCGCCTAATATAAACAAGACAGCCAAGTTGGAATTTAACACTATAGAAATTGATTGATCAAATTATTTCAATTAAACAAATTAACCCAGAGAAATAAACCTGTTTTGACAATCGTCAAACTGCAGGCTTGATTGGATTCCTGCCACTACCTGCCCTTTAAAGAAGTGATTCATTTTAACTTCGATCATCAGTTGAAAAGTGAAGGTGGACCGTAAACTCATGTTACAACTTGCTTGGTTTTTGTGAAGTCAATGATGGTGAAAATCAGACAGGGTGTTAAACCAATTCAAAGCTAACCTTCACACCCACACTGATAAAGATTTAACTGACTCCAAGATGTAGTTGGCGCCTAAAAGGTATGCAGAGAACTTTATGACTGTGACTGTATCACAAAGTGAAAGTTAAGTCATGCCTAAAGAAACTTTGCATTCATTAAGAATATCTCCAACCATTTGTTTGACATGAGTGACTATAATATGTGGAATATTCAATAGGTTGTGCTGATACACAAGAACAATCCCTCAGTAAGGGAAATTTGAAGCACACTAAGTGCTGAAGATCAAACACTGACATTTGAGCTCCCAGAAATCTGGAACATACCTCTGAATTTAATCACATTTTAATGGATATGAGTTTGGCTTCAAGACAAAAGCACTTAGCAAAATAATTATCAGAAAATTATAATTACATTTTCCCTGGGAATTTATGCTTTTGGAGATATTGGGAGAGATGTTGACTATGAGGATGTAAAATGCAGATGTTGGTTGATAGCCAATTTTACATCTCTTCCCTGAATCACTGAGTCTAACAAATCCTATACAGGATTCTATCTATACAGGAGTCTGGACAAATGGTTATTCTATTCCAGCCTGTCATTGAGTGAACTAGGAAGGCGTCTGTAAGATGGACACATCATACAAGGTTTGTTCACTTGTAGCTATATAATGATTCCTCATGCAGTAGTTTCATTTTACTTCTACAATCCCTATTGTATACGTAAGAGTCAAATCAGTAACACATTTGCAATAATATATATGTAATAACACGGTAGAAAACAGAATATGTAGTCTGCTTGTTATTTGTCATTCTGAGAATATGGATTTTGTTGAGAACATACATTCCCAGAGGTCACCGACACAGGGATCAGGCTCCTAATGTTAATTGTTTGCACTCAATATTGTTACATCATTTCTGATATTGGTAAGTTTGGATAAATATGAATTGCAGTCACTAGACTTGAGAACAGCCAATATCCCTCGTCCTTTATTCATTTCAAGGAAATTGGAAATTTTCACTTTTGGAGACTTTCATCTTCACCCCAAGGTGATAAGCATCGCCTCTGTTGTATAAAGCAGTTAGTACCTGAAAAAGTTAATTGACATGAGAAGGTAAACTCCACCCATCAGGATATAAAGGATTGCTGAGTTCCATCAACCAATGTGTTCTGTATGTTGTCACCAGAGGATGTACAGTGCTCAGTGTTAACTGCATACAGCTAATGTAATTATATGTAGTTCAGTTGTATTTGTTAGCCTCACAAGCGACAACATTGAATCTTGTACGTGATGCAACTAGCTACTAAACAATATGTAACAGACCTATCTATTGTTCATCAAAATACAGCCTACTTCTGCACCCTTCTGCAAATGGTATCAGTAGTTTAGATTGATACTAGCAAAAAGGATTGGTGGTAGTGAGGTTAACCTAATCAAGGCGTCCCTGATCTCCATCCAAACCCCAACATATACAAGATGGTATTAGTGGCAGTCATCTGAAGATTTCATTCAGCTTTACTACTGGAAAGATGTTGTTAAACTTTAAAAGGTTAAGAAAAGATGTACAAGGATGTTGCCAGGGTTGGAGGGTTTGAGCTATAGCGATATCTGTTCAGCAGAGACGAGTTGAACTGAAGGGTCTTTTTCCATGCTGTAGAACTCAATGACTCTATCGAAGTTGTAGCAATGACAGGCATCGCTGTTTCATAAAGTATATTTGTAACAGTGATGCCCCCCAAAAAATGCCTCCAGTGCTATAAAAACCACAGCCATCAGAGGAAAAGGAAGAGGAAAACATTTTGAGTTAAAAAGAGTGAGTGCACCTTTAAATATTCAACAGCTTAAGAACACACATAGACAGTCAGTCTCTGTGAAAGCAGCACCCAGCAGTAACAAACACCACAGAAGCAAAAACAGGTTAAAATATTGAAAGAAAATTGAAAACTACAGAGCGATCTTATCTGAGCTGAAAGCAGACAAGTCAAAATCATAAACCTTGGATGTGGTGGTAGTTCATGCATAGCCAAAATAAATTTAATCCCTTAGAGAATAGGGAAAAAAAAAATTTATTTGAGAAAACTTCCACGCTGGAAAGCTAAGGAAATGCTAAAATCATTGTAGTAAGTTACCAAGCATTGTTAAAATCATTAAAAATTGATGGGATATGCTGCAGAAAAAGATAATTGCAAGAAAGAATACTTGTTAAGAAAACAATTAAAACACAGTAGAGTTTAACTATTTGGAGCGGGAAAACAAAGCAAGGACAGAAAGGAATTTACTAAAAGTTAATGTTTTCAGGTAAAATAAGTTTTGTTGTTCAACAGAAATGATTGCTTTTAAATTAAATGGCATTTTTCAATGTAAAACAGCCGAAAAGATTGGATAAAAAGCACAAGGGTTCAAGCCCACCATAGTGTTAATAATGGTCTGAAAATCACTAAAATTAAGAGGAAACCAGCAAAAAATAAGTCTTCTCCATCTTGAGCAGTAATAAAAAATAGTTTCTCATTTTAAACAATTTCAACAATCTCTAAATGTGTGAAATGTTTTTATCAGCAGAAATACAAGATAATCCTGAAATATTAGAAGTATTTCAACTTTAAGATAAGAAATTAAAGAATTTTCTAGAAGAAGAAAATACTAAGATATAAGTTAAGATTCTTCGTTAAAGCAATAAAGCTTTTTAATTACAAAATTATTTTAACAATTATCTTCAAGATAAAGCAATTTAAAAAATCATTACAATTTTTGAAAAGTAAAACATTGTAAAAAATGCTGAAGGAGTCTCTACATTAATTGAATTAATTGCATAATTTAAAACACTGAACAGCAAATCTATCTACAATTACAAAAAATGTAAAAGATCCTTCAACACCATCGAATAATTCCTTTAAATCAGCAAAACAACAGCAGTTAAACAGACTGACATTGGAACTAGATATCACGCCTCAAGCAGATTTAAGACCACAAATTCCTTAGACTGGGAATTAACTTGTACCTTGGGGAACAGAAAATTCATATAATATAAAATTGTTTCACATACAGAAGTAGTCCAGAGAAGAGAAAATGAGCACATTTCTTCATTCTGTACGTCCAATAGCAGGATCTTCCTAAAGTGACAGAGTGTAAGAGAAGTGATAGATACCTTTGACATTATTAGGACTAAAAGAATTTTGGTAAGAATGGAAGATTTGCATTTGAGTTGATCTCATTACGCTGTCGTTGGGAGAAGATTGCATACTTCAAAAACAGAACAATCTTCGGTGTCACAACTTAAGGAAACTAAAGATTCTCCAAGAGAAACAAACATTTACTAGTGACATGAAGTCAATGACTGTCCTCAGTAAATAGTAACCGAGAAATATCCATGATGGCTTCAAGCTTTAGCAACAGGCTTTTAATCCAATCCAGTTACTTATCATTCTTAAAGTCTGAAACATGGAGGGAGATAAGATAATGATAAACAATATAATTATGTTAAGAATTTAGTAATTGGAAAGGAAGCTTGGTGCAACAAAGGATTGGTAGCAAAGAATGTACTCAAGGCATCCTAGATGGTCCCAGCTATACCCAAGAACATGGAGCAGAGGTGCCGGTGTTGGACTGGGGTGTACAAAGGTAAAAATCACACAATACCAGGTTATAGTCCAACAGGTGTATTTGGAAGCACACTAGCTTTCGGAACGCTGCTCCTTCATCAGCTACCTCCAAAAGCTACTACGTTCAAATAAACATGTTGGACAAAAACCTGGTTTTGTGTGATTTTTAGCTTAATCCAAGAACATGAACACAGCATGGTGAGACAAATCTCAGCCGGGATTATCACAGCTGCTTCACAACCTCTCGGTGTTTTTTTTCATCAATTTAGATTTTGCTGTTGGCCCCTGAAGTTGTCAGCGTAGTTAGACAGGGTGATGAAGCGGCATACGGATGCTTGTCTTCAATAGCCAAGGTGTAGAGTATATGGGCAAGGAAATCTTGTTACAACTTTATAAAACACCAGTTAGGCCACAGGTGAAATACTGTATGCAGTTCTGGTCACCTCAATATCAAAAGGATGTGATTACACTGGAGACTGTGCAGAGGAGATTCACTAGGATGTTGTCTGGGATGGAAAGTCTCAGTTATGAGAAGAGACTGGATAGGCAGGACTTGTTGTCCCTAGTGCAGAGGACGCTGAGGGGGGATCTGATTGAAGTTTGCAAAGTTATGGTAGACATACATAGAATAGATTCTGTGAATACTTTCCCCATGGCAGACATGTCTAAGACCAGAGGGCATGAGTCTAAGGTGAGGAGCAAATTATTTAGAAGGAATGTGATGAAAGATTTTCTCACCCAAAGAGTAGTAGAAATATGGCAGCGATGCCTCAGAGGATGGTTAAGTCAGGTACTAGTGCAACCTTTAACCAGCATCTCAAGAGCACTTAAAATGCCAGGGTAAAGTGCAGGTAAATAGAATTAGTGTAATTTGGTGTTTGGCATAGACGTAGTGGGCCGAAGGGCCTGTTACTATGCTGTATGACTCTCTGACTCTGTGATTTAACCCAATGTATAACTGGCATGCAGTAAACAGAACAAAGCTAACCACAAATGAAGAATAATGAAGAATGCTATGCCTAAAATTATAGAAAGCCTCCTGCAATAGAGATACAGGCCATTTAGATCCATTTGTTCAGGCTGCCATGTATGCATCTCACAAGCCTCCCTCACTCTTCAGCAGAATGTAAATAAAAGCAGAAGATGCTAAAAATACTCAGAATGCCAGACACCACCTGGAGATAGAAACAGAGTTAATTTTTCAAGTCTTGCAGTTTACTGTTGCTACCTTTATTTCAGATTTTCAGCTTATGTGCTTGTGCTGTGGAAAACATGCTATTTGTTTTTCCCTTGCATGCATCTCAGTAAATTTCTACCAGATTGAGAAGAGTCAGATCCAAAAGGAACATCTCCAACTCATTCCCTGATACATAACAGGGTGCAGTTACTCCTTTCAGTGGCTCAGCTGCCAGCAAAAGCTCTTAGTTGCCATTTGATCTGCTCTGTGATTTGAAAACACTGCAAAGGACTAGTAATAAACAGCCAAGGCTGACAAGGCAACACAATGTGTAACTCAATAGTCACAACAGACCCTGTCTGTGAGGTGGAGACTCTGAAGTGACTTGGCCACACACGTCGCCCCATTTGGCCTGCGACACCATAAGCAGTCACAGCCTTTCAATATTCAATACTTATCCTGCTGTAATAATTGCAGTTTGTGTTTTGGTGTCCAACTGAGTGCAAACTGCAAAGACTGTAGTAAACTCCACACATAGAGATTTTAATTTTACACAAGGAGGACATGTGTATGTTTATCAATTCATAAACATACTTTCGGTTCAGTAATGGGCTCTAAATTGTATACATTTTGGCAATCACGAGCACATAAATCAAAATGACAGAGGGAAAGGGATATGGTAGGCAAACAATATCCAGTATAGAAAGGAATTCAAACAATGCCTTCATTTCACAGAGGCAGTAACCCTTCTTAACCTCACCAGGATATATTTGAAACCTGTTCCTTTCCTTTTTATATCATTGAATTGACACATCTTCAATATATGTTCTGTAACTAGTTCCTCCCAGTGTGGGAACATGATCTGCCTGTCTTCCTGAAATTTCTTGCTCATTCTTTGTTTAATCTTCCCTGACTTTCATCATTCAGGCAAGGTACTCAACTAATGTGGGAAACCTTAATCTAACACTTCGGCTTAAAGCAGGACTACCATGAACAGAGTGTGATTCGAAGGTATGGTTGTCATTTAGCTGCTATTGTTCAGTCCAGTATTCGACATGTTAGTTCTTTAAATGAAGTCAATGGTTTGCACTCATGCTTGTGCCTTGACATGAGACTGTCAGTTACTAAGGTTCCATCAAAAGGAAAACAAATCTTTTTAAATATATTCCAGATCCCAATTCCTGTTCCGCCTTTATGTCTCTTGCTCGGGTTTGGATTTCTAATAGTGGGATTAATTTCAATGATCCCATGTGACCCTATTCCGCCTCTCCATTCTGTAGAGGCTCTGTATTCCTCTCCTTTGAAAGTAAATGGAGTCAGTGACAGACATGCCCAGTGATGCATTTTGCACACTGCAATAACAGGACTGGTATTCACATTTAAAACCCTTCACACACAGAATCGAAGCTAGACAAGTCTGAAGAGGTAGCAGGTGGAAAACTACACTTCCATTTTGGAAAGGTGAACAAGTTGACAGGCAAGTCACAATCACTCATAAGGTCACTACAGGGAAACATTTTCTGACTTAGTCATCAGCTGACCAACCTTTGTCCTTCATGTCCATTGGAAGGAAACGTCAAGATCCAAGCTGAGCCTCAATAAAATCTGACCTCGTCATCCATATAAGGAACTTATTTGGTTTCTAGAAAGTATTATATATCAGCAAGAATGTTGAACATGTACATGAAGGAGAAAACTCATTAAACATTTTAGTTTGGGCCATTTAATATGATTTGATTTTGTTGGTTCGTGTCTCAGTCTGACTGATTCGATTCGAAGGTTTCATCATTTTATTCCTTCAGGATTTTAGTGAGTGCACAGACAGTCGAGAGAAGAAACTCCCTCGGGAGCCAAAAGTTAGGATTGCTTCATTTAGATGCAAATTAAGTCAATGCAGACAAGTTTGCTGTCACAATTGTTAACGAAAAGAAAGGAGAAGTTGCCAACAAGGGCATGAAGAAAGTACTGAAGAGACCCTAAGTGAAATGAGGCAAGTAGAGGGTTGTTTTTCAGACTGGAGGCCTGTGACCAGTGGAGTGCCACAAGGATCGGTGCTGGGGCCTCTACTTTTTGTTATTTACATAAATGATTTGGATGCGAGCATAAGAGGTACAGTTAGTAAGTTTGCAGATGACACCAAAATTGGAGGTGTAGTGGACAGTGAAGAGGGTTACCTCAGATTACAACAGGATC
>NC_057742.1:29324339-29329059 GCF_004010195.1 Chiloscyllium plagiosum | reverse complement strand
GAACTAGAGGGGCATAGATTTAGGGTGAGAGGGGCAAGATATAAAAGAGACCTAAGGGGCAACCTTTTCACCCAGTGGGTGGTACGTGTATGGAATGAGCTGCCAGAGGATGTGGTGGAGGCTGGTACAATTGCAACATTTAAAAGACATCTGGATGGGTATATGAATAGGAAGGGTTTGGAGGGATATGGGCCGGGTGCTGGCAGGTGGGACTAGATTGGGTTGGGATATCTGGTCAGCATGGACAGGTTGGACCGAAGGGTCTGTTTCCATGCTGCACATCTCTATGACTCGAAGAGGAGAAAGGAAGTTATTCCATCTCCAACTACAAAGTGTTGAAGCAGGTTTACCCTGACACCAGCATCTCCTCCGACGCCAGGAGCATCATAAACTTGTTTGTCAGTGGTCTTTTCAAATCCATCACAGGGAGGCTTCCCAGCTGGCCTATTCCAACAAGCTCAGTGCCATCAGCTCAAGGGAGATCCAGACCATCATGTGCCTGGGGAGTGACCATGTACACCAGTTCCAAGTGAAACACTACATTGTCCTGAATAAAAATTGTTACCAACAAGACAGGGGACCTACTCTTGTCCTGTGAGGATTGTAGGGAGCATGTCAGGGTTGTGTGTGCCACTATCTATATCTTGAGTGTACAGACTCTTTCGCAGATTTCAGAGTCTCATGTGAATGAGAACACTTTCTGGTCTAATATGAATCTCAAGGAGTAAACAAGATATTTTCAAAATTAAATTGTAAGGATTCACGTTGATGGTTTATTCTGCTTCTTTTTCCTTGGATGTCTCCAGACTTGATAAGCTTATCCAGCTGTTTCTCCTTTTGTTTGTCTATCACTTCTCTGGAACTATTTGCTGATTCTAAGAATAAGTTCTGCAACACTACAAAGACCCCATCTTCCCCTGAGAAAATGAACAGGAAGTGACTTCACCACAGGAAATGACATCACCAACCCAAAGAAACCCAAATATATAAATAGAAAGCAGGAATTATCAGCAATGCTTCGCCTGGGGCCCACTGAAAATGTTACCCAGTAGGGTGATGAAACATCTGGAAATGAACCTTCCAGCTCAGCGAGCAAACCTACATCCAAAGCTACGAAGACTATGTGGGGAGGACCTTGCCTTTTGTCAGCCCCACACATGAACCACACATTCACTCCTTCCAGTTCTTATGAAATCATCACAGCTGGGGAAGCTTATTGCACTCAATTCAATATTAATCCTTTCAGACCCATATACAACAGTCAGGAGCAGGACAAGACCACACGAAATCTCATGGCTTCAGATTAAAACCTCAATGCTGATTACCACACACCATCCACCCTCAGCTGATGAATTAATACTCCTCCAGGTTGAAGAATACTGAGGGGGGAAAGGAAGCAGAATGTTACATTGGGTAGGTGACTCCCATGTCCATCATCAAGCATGGCTTGTCATCAGTTCTACTGATGGAGCTGGTCAGATTCTAAAAGACGTTGCTGCTCGACTGGGTCTGTGGCAGGTGGTGTGGGAACCAACAAGAAGGAAAAAAAACATACTTGATTTCATCCTTACCAACCTACCAGCTGCAGATGCATCTGTCCATGACAGTATCGGTAAGACTGACCATCACACAGTCCTTGTGGAGACCAAGTCCCACCTTCACATTGCAAACGCACTCCATCGTGTAATGTGGCACTATCACCGTGGAAATGGAACAAATTTCAAACTGATCTAACAACTCACGACTAGGCATCCATGTGATGCTGTGAGTCATCAACAAGCAGAATTGTACTCCAGCACAATCTGCAACCTCATGGCCTGTCATATCTCTCACTCAACCATCACCATCAAGCCAGGGGAATCAACCCTGGTTCAATGGAGAGTGCAGGAGGGCATGCCAGGAGCCAATGCCAGGCACAACTGAAAATGAGATGTCAACCTGGTGAAACTACCAAACAGGACTATTTGTGAGCCTAAGAGCGTACGCAGCAAATGATAGAAAAGAGCTAAGCGATCCCGCAACTAACAGATCATACCTAAGCCCTGCAGTCCTGCCACATCCAATCGTAAATAGTGGTGGACAATTAAACAACTCACTGGAGGAGGAGGCTCAATGATGGAAGAGCCCAGTACATCAGTGCAAAAGATAAGGCCGAAACACTCACAGCAATCTTCATCTCGAAGTTCCAAGTGGATGATCCATCTTGACCTCCTCCAGTGGTTCCCAACATATAGATACCAGTCTTCAGCCAATTTAATTCACTCCAAATGATATGTATTGGATACTGCAAAGGCTATGGTCCTGTAATGAAGACTTGTGATCCAGAACTTGATGCTCCCCTAACTAACCTGTTCCTTAACAGTGACAACATTGACATTAACCCAACATTTGCGAAAATTGCCCAGATGTGTCCTGTATACAGAAAGCAGGACAAGTCCAACCTGACCAATTACCATCCCATCAGTCTAATGTCCATCATCAGTAAAGTGATGAAAGATGTCATCAACAGTACTAGCACACAGCACTTGCTCAGTAATGCCCAGTTTGTGTTTTGCCAGGACCACTCAGCTCCTGACTTCCTTACAGCATTGTCCAAACATGGACAAAAGAGCTGAATTCCAGAGGAGAGATGAGAGTGACAGCCTTTGACATCAAGGCCACGTTTGACTGAGTTTGGCATCAAGGAGCCCGAACAAAATTGGAATCAATGGGTATCGGGGGAAATCTCTCTGGTGAGAGTCATCTCTAGGACATAGGAAGATGGTCATGGTTGTTGGAGATCAATTATCTCAGCTCCAGGATACCTTTGCAGGAATTCCTCATGGTAGTGCCCTAGGCCCAACCACCTTCAGCTGCTTCATCAATGACCTTCCCTTCATCATAAGGTCAGAATTGGGGATATTTGCCAATGATTACACAATATTTAGCAGCATTCACAACTCCATAGATACTGAAGCAGTCAGTGTTCAAATGCAACAAGATCTGGACACAATCCAAGCTTAGGTTGACAAGTAGCAATTTAAAATCACGTCGCACAAATGCCAGGCGATGACCATCTCCAATAAGGGACAATCTAACCATTGCCCCTTGACATTCAAACATGTCACCATCACTGAATCCTCCACTATCAACATCCTGGGAGCTTACCCTTGACCAGAAACTCAAGTAGATTGGCCACATAATGCATTAGCACAAACAGCAGATCAGAGTCTAAGAATACTGCAATGAGTAACTTACCTCCTGATGCCCCAAACCTTGTTCACCATCTACAGCAGCATAAGTCAGGAGCATGATAGAATACTCCCCATTTGCCTGGATAGGTACAGCTCCAACAACACTCAAGAAGCTTGACACCATTCAGGACAAAGCGGCCTGCTTGATTGGCACCACATCCACAATCATCCACTCCCTCTATTATCAACGCTCAGTAGCAGCAGTGTGTACTATCAACAAGAGGCACTGCTGAAATACACCAAAGTTCCAAAGACAGCACCTTCCACGATCACTTCCATCTAGGAGGACAAGGGCAGCAGATACTTGGGAATGCCATCACCTACAAGTTCCCCCTCCAAGCCACTCATCATCCTGACTTGGAAATATGTCACCATTCCTTCACTTTGTCTGGGTCAGAATCCTGGAATTCCCCTTCCTAAGGACATTGTGGGGCAACCCACAGCAAGTGGACCACAGCGATTCAAGAAAGCAGCTCACCATCACCTTCTCAACTTGGGATGAGTAGCCAGCCACCGATGCCTATGTCTCAAGAATGGATTAGAAATAAGTCATGTCTAAACCTGAGATATCAATCTGATGAAGCTATAACATGGAATGATACTCATGCTAACCAATGGAAAAAACATGCCATCAACAGAGCTAAGCAATCCCATGATGACAGATTAGATCAAACCTCAGCAAAGCTGTCATGATTGGTGATATACCATTAAACAACTAACAAGCATAGGAGATACCATGAACACCTCCATTCTCAGTGATCTCAGTAGCCCAAATGCTGAGGTATTTAAACTCTCTTCAGCCAGAAGTGGTGATCCATCTCAGTCTGTGCTGATTGTCACAGTTGTGTGTCCAGTCAATTAGATTCCACAAGAAATGATTGGGTGTATTGCATACAACAAAGGCCTTGAGCCTGAACAATAAACTACCTACAGTGTTGGAAGGAGATACTTTAGAATTAGCCACACCTTGAGCCAAACTAATCAAGTACAGCCACAAGGTTCACATCTGCAAGTTAATGTCCTATCACAGAAAAGCAGGAATCTTCCAATCATGCCAATTACTTCCCCGATCCATCAGCAGATCATTGGATGATGT
Source organism: Chiloscyllium plagiosum (assembly GCF_004010195.1). Lineage (NCBI taxonomy): Eukaryota > Metazoa > Chordata > Chondrichthyes > Orectolobiformes > Hemiscylliidae > Chiloscyllium > Chiloscyllium plagiosum. The sequence continues at coordinate 29,324,730 of NC_057742.1, read as the reverse complement.
TATTTGTTTTTACATCACCAAAGCACCTTCATGCTGAGGTATCTCAGTGATCTTCCAGCTCCCTCAGCGGAGTTAGACTCTCCTGATGCCAAAGCTGCAGAGCTGTCAACTCTGCGATTGGGTCAATAACATTGCGAGTCTGTCCTCCATCCTTTTAGGGATGGAAATGTGTTGCTGGAAAAGCGCAGCAGGTCAGGCAGCATCTAGGGAACAGGAGAATCGACGTTTCGGGCATTAGCCCTTCTTCAGGAATGAGGAAAGTTGGTCCAGCAGACTAAGATAAAAGATAGGGAGGAGGGACTTGGGGGAGGGGCGTCGGAAATGTGATAGGTGGAAAGAGGTCAAGGTGAGGGTGATAGGTCAGACGGGGGTGGGGGCGGAGAGGTCGGGA
>NC_057742.1:29291422-29323261 GCF_004010195.1 Chiloscyllium plagiosum | reverse complement strand
AGGTTCCTGAAGAAGGGCTAATGCCCGAAACGTCGATTCTCCTGTTCCCTAGATGCTGCCTGACCTGCTGCGCTTTTCCAGCAACACATTTCCATCTCTGATCTCCAGCATCTGCAGACCTCACTTTCTCCATCCTTTTAGGGATGGCAAGAGTGTGGATAGGTTTCCAACAACTACCAACCCACAACCCCAGTTGGTCCCAAACTTGATATTTCAAAACCTGAGATATAATCCTGTCCCATAAATTTAACTTTGGTTTGGAGGGATGATTGATACTGGAATATCAGTTTCAAAGACACTTCTAGGCATCAACTTGGAAAGCAGCCAGCTTGTCCTTTTTTATTCAAGAGGAGTCTGGCACAATTACAATATTCAAAAGGCATATGGATGGATACTTAAAACGAAAGGTTTAGAGGGATATGGGCCAAATTCTGGCAAATGAGACGAGCTTAATTTAGGATATCTGGTCAGCATGGACAGGTTGGACTCATGGATCTGTTCCATGCTGTACAGCTCTATAATTCTATGACTCGATGTAATATTGTGGAATTATACCCCTTTCAAGCCATCATTGCCTTGATAAGAAAAGGATCAGGTGTTAGGGATATTGCAAACTAATGGAATAGTGCCACTTCTTAATCCAGCTGCTCTGGTATCCTGTACCTGCGAAGGCTGAAGGAGCAAGATCACATTGAGTTCTCTTCCTGGAACTGCTGAGCAAGAAACAGACAGAATCAGATTCTATTTCCCACATATGTAAGCAAATCTCAGCCATTTAGTTCAAAATGGAAAAAAAGTTAATTCCATGTCACTATTACCTGAACAAAGATATTATAAAAGGGAAAAAGTGAGAACTGCAGATGCTGGAGATAGGAGTTGAGAGTGTGATGCTGGAAAAGCACAACTGGTCAGGCAGCAACCGAGGAGCAGGAGAATCAATGTTTCCAGTATAAGCCCTTCATCAGGAATGAAGCTCATTCCTGATGAAGAGCTTATGCCCAAAACGTCAACTCTCCTGTTCCTCGGATGCTGCCTGACCTGCTGTGCTTTTCCAGCACTATGCTCTCATATTATAAAAGGGACCATGTAAAGCAAGGGATTACCAATAGTATAACACATTGCAGCTCGAAATTACACTTCTTTTAGAAACAGCTCATTCTGCATATCAATTATTTAAAAGGGTTATTAGAATATTTAATTTTAATTAAATGACTTATTTCATAAATTGTAAAAAACCCTAACATCAATAGTTGTTTCCAGCAAAATACCTATTAAGTACAAAAAGAAAAATATGATAAAGTTTAAAGTATTGCTAAAGAGAGGTATGCTACCCAGGCCATGGTAACAGAGGAGGATTTGAAATTGAAAGGGCAGAATTGTTTGAATAGAATAATTCCTGATGAAAGATTTATGCCCGAAACATTGACTCCCCTACTCTTCGGATGCTGCCTGACCTGCTGTGCTTTTCCAGCGTCACACTTTTTGTCTCTGAGCACTTGAAGTTGACAAGTCACTGGGACCAGATGAGATGCAACCAAGGATTTTGAAGCAAGTGTTTTGTGTCCCAGCAGTGCGGCTTAGAGAAGAATTAAAACAGTTCCAGTCCCTAGAACTGAGTGCCGAGCAGTCCAAAAATCCAAGCTCATTATCACATAAGCGTGACAACAGCATCTGAACACCAGCACAGCCATGCCACAACTCAATCATGAATGGAGATAATTGCTTGAGGAGAAATGCATTTTGTAGCTTGCAGTACTTCATATAGGTATACAACTGGAATCTGTAGCCGACCAGAAATTGCAGGAGCACTGGCTGGAATTTTTCAGTCTACCTTTGACTCGAGAGAGTTGCCAAAAGATGAGAGATTTGCAAACATTGTGGTCTTGTTCAAGAAAGGTGTAAGGTTAATCCCAACAAGAATAGGCCATTAAGTTTAACATCAGTGGAGGATGGCTTCTGGAGGCAATTATTCGGGATAGGATTAATAACTACATGAAAAATACCGGGTTAATCAGGAAGAGTCAACATGATTTCTAAAGGAAAATCCTACTTTGAAAATCATGTTTCACTAACATTCTAGAGTTTTTTGAAGAGGTAATGGAAACTCGATGAGTGTAACTCTATTGATGTGCATATATGGATTTTCAGAGAGGGAATAATAGAGTGCCACACAACTGACTTGTGAAGAAAGTTATAAATCATTTTATTATTTATGCTTTCTTGTATTAGATTTCAAGTTATTGATTTTTGAAGTTTAACAAATCCAAAGATCCAACAACTGACAAAATCTCCCGTATCAATAGGAATTGCACAGCGCAGCTTTTCCTCAGAGAGTTTGAGGCCTCATTGGGAAGAGATTGTGTCTGTAATTGCTGGTAAACCAGCCGTACTGTCGCAAGGAGGAGTAAAGCAGTACTGACTCTATTTTCTTAAAATATAGTTCTTTACTATCCAGCTGTTGAAAATGACCTGTTGGCCTTGAATATACTTATAAGGTCAATGTTAAAATTCTAAAGCTGATCAGGATACTCATGAACAGAACATTTGGTAGCAATAGTTTGGCTCGTTCTGTTGTCTAAGATATTGGTTGAACCTGCTTCTAAACCCTAAATTGACTGAGAAACCTAGACCTTCTTCATGAAGTGGGCAGGATAGGGAGAAAAGCTAGAGAATTCTGAGATGAAAAAGACCTCCAGTCAGTTCCTCCCCCCTTGACATGATGAATGGTGGCAATCTCCCATTGTAACCCATGTTGCTATGTCCCACCTGAATTTCTGTCCCCACTAGCTCTCATCCACAAGTAGTTATGTGCTGCACCTTTCCTCAATCTTTACCCAATGCAGATTATGTTTAGTCTGGGAGGAGGGCACCCATATATTTGTTGTCATATGGTCTGAAATTATTACATGCTACAAGATATCCAGGCCAGATTTAAATCTCTGAATTTTGGTATAATCAATCAATCTGAACTGAGATTCAGTTAATCAAATGCATTTCATAAAGTGGATATGAATTGAACTTACTATATTGAAAGGAAGGTAAAAGATATATTAGGCATTGCTTTAGTTTCTCAAACACATATGCTAATATTTAATGCCTTCCACTAAGGCAGGTTTGTTGGATAGGGGCATTTAATTGGATGGGAGGCAGCAGGTAACTTGGAGCTAATTTGTCTTATATATCCAATTACCTCTGTTTTCTGATCAAAAATCCCATGACACCAGGTTATACCCCAACGGGTTTATTTGAAAACATTAGTTTTTTTTTTCATCAGGTGTTCGTGAGAGACGAAAACCTTAGTCCAGTTCCATTTCTACCTCACTTTTTCCAAATAAACCATTGTCAAATTTCCCCATTTGTAACCATATTTACTTATCACACTCTTTAGAAATGCAATTTCATCTTGTAATGACAAACACTGCCTATGCCTCCAGGAATTCCTTCCTTCAGTCACTAGTAATCAGCCAGAAATTCGCTTGTAACGGAAAGTATGTTTTCAAGGCTTCAGTAAAGATACATGAATTTTACATGTGGAGGGTGAGATATATTTCAGAATTGTAAATAATATATTTTATACGTTCTAAATCATGCATTTGTTCATTGGATTTTTAATTCTGATCAGTGTGTCAGCCAGTAAAGCTGGTTGGTAACTTTCTATGGGAGAGGTGTATGGATACATCACTGGTAATCATCTACTTGCATCCCTTTTGACTGGAAGTGTGCTTGCTAGACAATTGTGTGAATTTTCTGGACTGGTTGTTCCCAGCAGTACAACTCAGAGATAAATCAAAGCAGTTCCAGTCACAGCCCAAGGAGCCAAACTCATAATCACATGAGTGTGACGACAGCATCTGAACACTTACACAACCATGCCACAACTTAAAAATGAATGGGTGTAGTTGTTCATTGGAGAAACACATTTTATATCCTACAGTACTTCATATAGAACTGCTTCTGGAATCTGTTCCCTGTAAATACTGTAGGTTCATTGTACCAATGCTATTCCATCATCGCTTTCACGGTAAAGTAACAAACATCTGTTGCTATTGTAATTTATGAAAAGAGCCGGTTTGCTCCTTATTCTCATATATCAAAGAGAAAGGTTTCTGATTTAGCAAAGCTCTTGGGTCAATGATCATGCACAAAATACAATGGAACCTTCTCCTGAAGGAGGTACATTCTATGCTGGAATCGAGGACTGAAATCTAATTACTACACAAGGTGAGATTCAGTCGCATATTGCTATCAGATCCCTAATTTCAGCTGTGTTATTCAATAACCTTTCAAGTGTAAGGGAATGCTTTTCATATTTAGTTGAGATAAGCAATTTTGTCTCCACTGTATTTTACTGGCAATTTGGGATGTAAGTTTTGTGGAGTTCTAGTGGATTTTGTTTCTTTCTACTGATTGTTCACAATTTAAACTTGTCCTTATAGCAACATATATTGTGCTCCATTATGTTGGGTCCTGAGCAGACTGGAATATAGGACAGCCCAGTTTGCAATGAAGAACAGAAAGAGATCTCTTTGAAGAATGAGTTGAAATAGCAATGTGCAAAAAGCATGGGCTGGAGATTTTTTATTCTGGAAACATCTACACTGATGTCAGGCAGGTTTGTAGAATAAATCCAGGCATTCCCAGCTGAACACTGCACAAAATTTGGACAAATACATGGATAGAAAAGGTTCAGAAGATATGGGCCAAGTGCAGGGAAATGGGGTTAGCATGGATGGACATTTTGGTCGGCATGAACCAGGTTCCATCCTGTAGGACTCTTTGATTCTAAAGAGTCGCAGGAAAGGACAAGGGGGAGAGTTGAACAAGGAAGCAATGAAATGCAAGACACTCAGAGAGGTTCTGAGAGAGACGCAACAAGAAAGAGGAAGTTGGCAAGAGGAGAAACGGCAGGAGAGAGTTGGCAAGAAAGAGATAGTTTACGTGTGGGACAGAATCAGCCTGTAGGAGAGGGAGCCTGCAGCAAGCAAGTAGAAGCAGTTAGCACATCTCTTTCATACTTTTAACTTAAAAGTTAATTCATTTACGAATAAAGGAATTTAGGAATGTGCTGAATATCAACCTCCCAGTTAAAATGTTTTAATGTCCTTTATCTGATGAGAAGTGGTAAGGAAAAGCCAGGGAATTATAGAACCGGTGACATTGCTGGTGGACAAGTTGTTGGAAGGAACCCTGAGGGACAGGATGTTTATGTATTTGGAAAGGCAAGGACTGATTAGGAATAGCCAATATGGCTTTGTGCATGAAAAATTGTGTCTCACAAACTTGATTGAGTTTTTTGAAGAAATAATGAGGATTAATGAGTGCAGAGGAGTGGACATGATGTATATGGTATTAGTAAGGTGTTCAACAAGGTTCCCCATGGTAGACTGATTAGCAAGGTTAGAACACATGGAATACAGGGAGAACTATCCATTTCAATACAGAACTGGCTTGAAGGTAGAAGACAGAGGGTGGTGGTGGATAGTTGCATTTTTGGATGGAGACCTGTGACTAATGGTGTGTCGCATGGATCAGTGCTGGGTCCACTGCTTTTCATCATTTATACAAATGATTTAGATGTGAACATAAGAGATATGGTTAGAAAGTTTGCAGATGACACCAAAATTGGAGTTGCAGAGGACAGCAAAGAAGGTTACCTCAGAGTACAATGAGATCTTGATCAGATGGATCAATGGGCAGAGGAATGGCAGATGGAGCTTAAATTAGACAAATGAGAGGTGCTGCATTTTGGAAAGGCAAATCAGGGCAGAACTTATACACTTAACAGTAAGGTCCTGGGGAGTGTTTCTGAACAAAGAGACTTTGGAGTGCAAGTTCACAGTTCCTTGAATGTAGAGTTGCAGATAGATAGGGTAGGGAAGAAGGTGTTTGGTATGCTTGTCTTTATCAGACCATTGATTGTAGGAATTGGGAGGTCATGTTGTGGCTGAACAGGACATTGGTCAGGCCAATTTTGTATTACTACAAGCAAATCCCAGAGGAAAGATGTTGTGAAACTTGAAAAGGTTCAGAAAGAATTTACAAGGATGTTGCCAGGGTTGGAGAGTTTGAGCTATAGGGAGAGGCTCAATGGGCTTTGGGAGCTCTGGCGCATCAGAGGCTGAGGGGTGACATTATTGACATTTATAAAATCATGAGGGGCATGGATAGGATAAATAGACAAGGTCTTTTCCCCCAGGTGAGGGATTCGAAAACTAGAGGACATAGATTCAAAGTGAGAGGGGAAAGATTTAAAAAGGACCTGAGGGGCAATTCTTTCACACAAAGAGTGGTGCATGTATGGAATGAGCTGCCAGAGGAAGTAGTGGAGGCTGGTACAATTACTACATTTAAAAGGCATCTGGATGGATGTATGAATGGGGATGGTTTTGAGGAATATAGGTCAAATGCTGGTAAATGGGACTAGATTAATTTAGGATATCTGGTCGGCATTAACAAGTTGGACTGAAGAGTTTGTTTCCGTGCTGTACATCTCTATGACTCTATGACTCTATGAGAAAGATGCTATGCAATGTAACTACAGCTTTTCCATTGATTAGAATAGGAAAATCTAACTCACTAAAAGTTGTTTCATTTCAAGTCGCACTTTTCATGAATGCAGTTATAATGTTAAGCAAGGATTTACTATATTGGATTTATTAATGGCCATCTTACATTTATTGAACCTAACTGTGTACTCTCTCACAAGTGGAAACAATTTCTCTATGTTTACCAAATCTAATCCTTTCATAATGTTCGCACCCTCTGTTAGACCACCATCTGTTAGACCACTGTCTGTTTTCTCTTGTTCTATCTTTGCTGACAGTTATGGCCTCTCAGCTTGATTATCATTCTTATTAACCTAAATTATATTTTCTCCAGTACTTTTATAGCTGCTTTGTCATATACACATGGAGATGTATAAGCTTAATATAACTTCACATTTTGATTCTTCACCTTTCACAAGCACTTTCTGTTTGTTCACTATTTATGCCATCCCATGTTCTGCCATAGGTTCAAGTTTAACTAATTTATTTCCTTTGATGAGTTTATCAAATGTTCAAATCAACGGCATGATCTGGAGTTTCCAAACCTTTTATTTGTAACATTTTCAAGGGAGATTGTCAACTGGACACTCTCCTTCTGAGTGCATGTTGGATATTGCTTGTCAAGCTGTTCTTAAATAGCAAGATGCTTGGTTTTCTATATGTTAGCCCATGCAATATGTACTACTGAGAATTGGGGTCACCTTAAGTCAGCTATCTGGATGTTCATTAACAACCAACTATGTAAATTGACATGATGTCTGAAACCTGCATACAGAGTTACATGCTTACTTAGATTACCACTATGTTGCGTAGATAATTGACCTGCTGACTATCTGACTGACTAGCAGCCTGACTGGCTGCTTGCTAACAGACTGACTGAATGGACAGTCATTTAACTGTTACATATAGATATCAGGTTTTTCTGACATTTGAACAAGGAGACAACACATAGATACCCTCCAAGCCCACCCATCAGAATGCTTTTGCTTCATATGTGTGAGCATGCAAGAGATAAAAACCTTTGTTGTTCAACCCACATGTATCCTGGGGTGACTCTACTGACCGGATACACAGAACACACAGAATATTTTGTGGGCTACAATCTCGTTTTACATTTATAATTAAGATATTTCAATTGCTTCAGAATTGAATAATGGATTACAATTTTCAATTAGCGATGATCCTTATGTGTTATTTACAACATTAAATTTAAAGAGTTTACAAATCTATGTGCATAACCAGAGCTGAGAAATGGAGCATATTCCCCTACAATCAAAGAACATGAAAACATCTCTGCTAGTAATTAAGGAGTGTGAACAGAGTCTCTCCCATGGCTGTTAAATAAACATGGATGCTAAACATACAGCTTTTGGCCTGTATGGAGTTACGGCATGGTTAGTGGGAGTGCATTGGAACTGGGGAAAGGGGAGATGCTCCTCATCCCTGAGGCAGGGTCCATTGTTGGGAGAGGCAGGTGATTCTGACAGACAAGGAGGTAAGTTAGTTTGATAGAAGAGCCAGCAATGTGTGATAGAATACCACCCCTTCCCTGGATAAGTGCAGCTGCAACAACAATCATGAAGCTCAATACTATCCAGGACCAAATAGTTTGCTCGATTGGCTTTCCATTCATTCTCTTCCCCACCAACACACAACTGCCATTTACAAGTGTGTGCCATTTACAAGATGCACTGCGGCAACTCACCAAGCCTCCTTCAACTGCTCCTTCCAAGCCTGCAACTGTTACCACTTAGAAAGGCAAGAGCAGCAGATACAAGGTAACACCATGTCCTGCAACTGGCACATCATCCTGACTTGGGACCATATTGCCCTTTACTCACTTTGTTTATGGTCCAAATCCCGGACCTCCATTCTCGCAGCATTATGGGTGTACCTCTACACAAGGACACAGCAGTTCAAGACGACAACTCACCATCACCTTGTCCAGGGAAGTTAGGGATGGACAATAAATACAGGCCTAACCAGTGATGCCCACATCCCAGAAGGTATCAAAACAAAACTCATCTTAGCCTACTGACAGTATAGTGAAGGAACTTAAAACTTTCCCCACAGCAGCCCTGGTCTCTATTCAGCTGTTGAGTTTCCTGAGGGTCAGGAAGCCAGCTAGCCAGGGATAAAGTTGGAAGCCATGTTAGATAAAAGTTGAGTACCTCGTTATAACCTTTAAAAGGTCAAACAACGTCCTGTTGCTAGTTGGCCAGTTCTTAATGCTGTCAAATAAGTTTGAAGGGGCACTAAATTTTATCTCATCAGTACAACTATAGCAAAAGAGCAGGTAAAGTAGTAAGTAACATGATCTTTTTGTTCTGCCTACAACAGAGTTCCTCTGGACCATTCTTAGACTATCAGTAATCTTCCACTCTAACCAGGTCCCCATAGCTTAGATCCTTAGATAGGAAGCATAAGCAACAAATCAGAGCTCAGAATTAACATAATCAATTTACCATTTCCTTGTGTTATGATGCCTCAGGATACAAATGTTACACTAGATGTTTCCCAGTGATTCTCATAATTGTGTGGAAAATTACATTTAAAATTGCATCTTTAACAGAGGAAGAAATCCATGGGAAATTCAAATCATATTAAATACACTAGCTAACTCGCTTTCAGTTCCACATTTTGCATTCTATCCTTTCCCAATGTAGTAATTATGTTTTTCCAAGATTTGAAATTCAAGTGCTTGAAACTTTAGAAGTGCATGGTTAACATTACAAGGGCTCATTCAATAAATAATTACTAGGTGGTTTAGGAACAAGAGCCATTGTGATCTTGACTCCCAAACAGGAGGCAGCAAATTTGAGTTCAAAATTCCAAGGCCACTTGTCATTTGAACCATCTTTGGTGAGGGAAGATCACACCAGTTCTCAGCATATCATTTCCTAAGCAACCTTTGTACAAATGAAAATATGTCAGACATCTTTAGCACATGGTTAGCACAGCTGCCTCACAGCGCCAGAGACCCGGGTTCAATTCCCGACTCAAGCGACGGACTGTGTGGAGTTTGCACATTCTCCCCGTGTCTGCGTGGGTTTCCTCCAGGTGCTCCGGTTTCCTCCCACAGTCCAAAAGATGTGCAGGTTAGGTGAATTGGCCATGCTAAATTGCTTGTAGTGTTAGGTAAGAAGGGGTAAATGTAGGGGTAGGGTGGGTTGCACTTCGGCGGGTCAGTGTGGACTTGTTGGGCCGAAGGGCCTATTTCCACACTGTAAGTAGTCTAATCTAAAATCTTTAAAGGCAGGCAAGAAAATGTGAATGCCAAACAGGAGAGTTCAAGGAAATAAATCAGGAAGAGCTATAAGGACATGCATTTCCCCAGGCTAGACAATTACATGCCACCCAATAATGGTAGAACTGCTCATCTTATAGAACCCTTACAGTGTGGAAGCAAGTCATTCAGCCCATTAAGCCCATACAACCTTCTGAAGATCATTCCATCCAATCTCTGTAACTCTGCTTTGCCCATGGCCAATCCACCTAACCTGCACATCTTTGGAGTGTGAGAGGAAACTGGCACACCTGGAGGAAACGCATGCACACACCGGGAGATTATGCAGAAGCCACACAGACAGTTGCCCGAGGTTGGAATTAAACCGGGGTCCCTGGTGCTATGAGGCAGCAGTGCTAATCACTGAGCCACTATGACACCTCTAAACTTGTCCTGCAGGTTGTGGCAATTCATAACTCATTCCATATGTATTCCTCAGCTGGGAGCTTTTTAACACAATAATAACTTGTACATCATAAACTTGAAAGTATTCTCTGTAAATTTTCAGTATATATTTCTTACTAATTTTTTTCTCGCTTTTTATCGTTGCCAATGCACTTGTACCAGCTGAAACAGGAGCTACCTGATCTTCCCTCAACGATCCTAATAGAAATTCTGCTGTGAAGCCCAAATATAAAAGAAACAAAAAGAGTTGAGAAGACAAAGTATTAGTTTTTCAGCATTGGTTCTGTGTGTGAGCACTAACGAAGGCCTTGTCAATTATGTCACAAACAATAGTTTGAAATTTCGAACTTTACTGGGAGCGAACTTAGTCACTATGGGATGAAGCAGTAAATACTCTGACACATTATCTGATGGCTTGCCTTAAAAAGACTTTTGAAAACACTTGAGATTACTACTAGTTCACTGATAATGTTCAAAGACCAAAGCTTTGAAAGTGCATGAAGAAATATTGTCTATTTATTGAGACATAAATTCACTGCTACGCTAGACCTAAGCGCAACATATTTTTTCATCACCATTCACAGGAAGGCTGGCTGAACTCACAGACTCACTCAACCCTTAAATCACTATTCAGACACTCTAATGAACAAGAGATTGCCTGACGGGCATCAAATGTCAGACCTCAGGCAACCACAGAGAAATAGGCAATACAGAAAATTCGATCCCAGCAAAATTGGATGCAAGAAGTTAGACAAGGGCTAGCAGCTAATAGTGACTGGAGGTGGTATAGGAATTGCCCTGCAGTTAGAACTGATTCTACAAAAGAACCTCAAGGGGCAGACAGCACCCAGATAGAAAGATCACTGTTTAATGATCACACACATAAAAATGAAAATGTCACCTGGCAACAAACAGTACCACTGAGAAAGAATGAGAACAAGTACAACCAGAATTCCTTCTTAATTGTACAACTTAATAAGGAATGTTGAGTATTCATGCGGCTCCAGTGCAGCCCTGACTTCACCACTAATTGACAAATATAAACCAGGAAGAATAAAACATTGCTGTGAAAACAACACTTCAGCCCCTATAAAAACTAAAGTGATATAAACTGCTTTCTTTTTCCCTTGTTGGGCCGAAGGGCCTGTTTCCACACTGTAAGTAATCTAATCTAATAAAACATTGCTGTGAAAACAACACTTCAGCCCCTATAAAAACTAAAGTGATATAAACTGCTTTCTTTTTCCAATCATGTTCTCTCTTTTCCTCCTCAGCCCACCAAGTCTGCATCCACCATGATGTTATTCTAAACTAATCCCATCTGCCTGTGCAGGGTCTGTCTCCATCAATTTGCTGTCTGTTCACATGCCTGTCCAAACGTCTCCTAATCATTGTTATCATAGAAGTCAAAGGAAAGGCTCAGCTTGGCCAATATTTCATTTGTCTTGCTGAGTTTTTACAGTCCAAATATGGTATCAACACTGTCTTATCTAAAACAGAACTCTTTGCTTTAGAGATTATGACCTTTCCATCACCCAGTGTAATAAAGGTACATAATTATGCATTCAAATTGTATATTCTTGTTGTCCAGCTTAATTGAGGCATTAACTCATTTCTTCAAAATGTATTAAACACACATGCATTAATATCATAGGATATAACTTCAAGGTTTAAATCATGGTGAAATTATTTTACCACAGTGTTCTTCAGGAATCAACAGATGGTGAATTAAACAAATGCAATAATATATTTTAATGGAGATATTAAATCACTTACTTCAAGTGCATTAAATTGGCTCTTAACTGTCCTCTGAAAGAACTCAGCAAGCTATTTGGATGTAGCTAATTGCTACAGGGAAGCACTATAATAATGTACTGTGATTGGGGTCTTTAAATGTCATCAACAAGAACTTCCCAGTAGCACCACTTCAGTAACCACACACTATCTGTGGTCTTATTTCTCAGGATATCCCTCACTTGATCAACAGCAGCAAGTTGTGAAATCTCAGGTTTCATGATGAGTGTAGGAGCATCAGGAGAACTTGAATTTGAGGTGCTAAAGTAATGGTGACATGGCATTTGACAACAAGCTGTGGGTAGAACAAAATTATCCCACAAGGTACAGATCAAATTAAAGTTCTGTATTCCAGCTACATCCAGTTGTGAATAGTAGACAAAGACTAAAAACTAACCAGAGGAGAAGGCTTCATGACCAGCCTGATACTCAATGTTGAGTAGTCCAGAATGTCAGTGCAGAAGACAAACCTGAAATGTTCACGACTATCTTCAGTCAGAAATACCAAGTGGATAAGTCAACTCAGCCTGCTCCTAAAATGTTCAGCATCTTTTGCCAATTCTATTTCCTCTACATGGTATCAAGAAATGGTCAAATCTATGGACATTGAAAACATACCAGTTGCAATGCTGAAGACTTGTGCTCCTGAATTAGCTAACCATTCCAGTCAAGCTTATTCTCAATTATTAGCAATATAATGAAAGGTGTTGTCAACAGTGATGTCAAGTGGCACTCACTCACTCATAACTTATCACCAGCACTCAATTTGGATTCTATCAAGGCGTTTTGGCTCCAAACCTCATCACAGCCTTGATCCAAATACAAACCAAACTGAATTCCAGGTAAGAATGATTACTCTTGGCATGAAAGCAACATTTGAATAAGTATAGCAAGGAGTATTAGTAAAAAAAACCCAAAATGGCAATTACAGGGAAAACTCTCCATTGGTCAGAGTTATACCTAGCAGAAAGCTGAATGGCTATGATTGTAAAAATTAGTCATGTCTGTCCCAGGACATCTCTGGCAAGAGTTCCTCATTATCCTGGACCCAACCATACTCAGCTGCTCCACCAATGGTCTCTCTCCGTTATAAAATCAGAAGCACAATATTCAGTTCAAATCAGAACTCCTCCGATTCTGAAGGAGCCCTTGCTTAGATGAAGCATGACCCAGCAATATTCAATATTGGGCTAATTGGTGGCAAAAACCATTGACGTCACACAGCACCAGACAATGACCATCTCCATCAAGAGATTGTCCAACTCCTGTTTCTTGAAAACAAGGGTATTAACCCCTACTGAATCCACCAACATAACCATCATGGAGTTCATATTGACCAGAAAACTAAGGCAGAAGCAGTTGTGGCTACAAGAGCAGTTTAGAAACACCACAGAAGCACTTCACAGGAGGCTCCCAAGCACTGAGGATGTCACCTAGACAGGGGACGAAACGTCTGCAACAAAAATTTCCAGCTCGGCGAACAGAACCACAGCAATGAGCACCCGAGCTACAAATCTTCACCCAAACTTTGAGCAGTTTAGAAGCTAGATGTTCTGTAGCAAATTAATCCAGAAACCCAGAATAATGTTCTGGGGACCTGGGTTCAAATCACGCCAGGGCAGATAGTGGAATTTGAATTCAATAAAAAAAATCTGGAATTAAGAGTCAACTGATGACCATGAAGCCATTGTCAATTGTTGGAAAAACCCATCTGGTTCACTAATGTCCTTTAATGTCACTAATGTAAGGAAAAGAAATCTCCCACCCTTACCTGATTTGGCCTACATGTGATTCCAGAGCCACAGCAATGTGGTTGACTCTCAACTGCCCTCTGAAATGGCCTAGCAAGCCATTCAGTTGTACCAATCACTAGAAATTCAGAACAAAGAAATGAGACCAGACAGACCACCTGGCACAGGCCCTGGAAACAGAAAAGACAACAACAAAGACACAAGCAGCCCAGTCGACCATGCAAAGTCCTCCTTACCAACATCTGGGGGCTAGTGATGAAATTGGGAGACCTGTCTCACAGACTGGTCAAGCAACAACCTGACAGAGTCATTCCTATGAACCATACCTTACAGATAATGTCCCAAACTCCACCGTCACCATCCCTAGATATGTCCTGATAACCGGCAGGACAGATCCAGCAGAGATGGTGGCACAGTGGTATACAGTTGGGAGGAAGTTGCCCTGCGAGTCCTTGACACTGACTCTGGACACCGTGAAGTCTCATGGCTTCAGGTTAAACATGGGCAAGGAAACCTCTTACTGGTTGCCACATACTGTCCTCCTTCGGCTGATGCATCAGAACTCCTCCATGTTGAACAATATTTGGTGGAAGCACTGAGGGTAGCAAGGGTGCAAAATGTACTCTGGTTGGGGGATTTCAATGTCCACCATCAAGAGGGACAGCATTACTGATCGAGCAGGTCGGGTCCTAAAGGATATAACTGCTAGACTGAGTCTGCAGCAGGTGGTGAGGGGGGAGAAGGAGGAAAAAACACATACTTGACCTCACCCTTACTAACCTGCTGGCTGCAGAAGCATCTGTCCATGACTGTATCGGTAAAAGTGACCACCGCACTGTCCTTGTGGCGATGATGTCCTGCCTTCACATTAAGAATAACCTCCATCGAATTGTGTGGCACTATCACTGTGCTAAATGGGACAGACTTCGAACCGATCTCGCAGTTCAAGACGGGGCATTCACAAGGCACTGTGGGCCATCAACAGCAGCAGAACCATACTCCAGCACAATCTGTAACCTCATGGCCTGGCATATCCCCCACTCAACCATTACCCTCAAGCCAGGGGATCGACCCTGGTTCGATTGAGAGCGCAGGAGGGCATTTCAGGAACAGCAACAGGTATATCTAAACATGAAGCTACCAAACATGACTACTTGTGTGCCAAACAGCATAAACAGCAAGTGATAGACAGAGCTAAGCGATCCCACAACCAACAGATCAGATCTAAGCTCTGCAGTCCTTCTACACCCAGTCGTGAATGGTGGTGGACAATTAAACAACTCATTGGAGGAGGAGACTCCACAAGTATCCCCATCCTCAATGGTGGAGGAGCCCAGCACATCAGTGCAAAAGGTAAGGCTGATGCATTCGCAACAATCTTCAGTCAGAAGTGCCGAGTGGATGATCCATCTCGGGCTCCTCCAGTGGTCCCCAGCTTCACAGATACCAGTCTCCAGCCAACTGGGCTCACTCCACGTGATATCAAGAAATGGCTGGAGGCACTGGTTACTGCAAAGGCAAAGGGCCCTGATAACATTCCGGCAATAGTGCTGAAGACGTGTGCTCCAGAACTTGCCATTCCCCGAGCCAAGCTCTTCCAGTACAGTTACAACACTGGTATCTACCTGACAATGTGGAAAATTGCCCAGGTATGTCCTGTACACAAAAAGCAGGACAAATCCAACCCGGCCAATTACTGCCCAATCAGTCTACTCTCCATCATCTGTAAAGTGATGGAAGGGGGCATCAAAAGGGCTATCAAGCAGCACCAGCTCAGCAATAACCTGCTCAGTGATGCCCAGTTTGGGTTTCACCAGGGTCACTCAGCTCCTGATCTCATTACAGCCTTGGTTCAAACATGGACAAAAGAGCTGAATTCCAGAGGGGAGGGGAAAGTAGACAGTAACAGCTCTTGACATCAAGGCCGCATTTGATCGAGTATGGCATCAAGGAGCTCTGGCAAAACTGGAATCAATGGGTTTGGGGGGCAAACATTTTGCTGGTTAGAGTCATATCTGGCACAAAGGAAGATGGTTGTGGTTGTGGAGGATCAGTCATCTCAGCTCCGGGGCATCTCTGCAGGAGGCCCTCAGGGTGGTGTCCTAGGCCCAACAATCTTCAGCTGCTTCATCAATGACCATCCCTTTGTCATAAGATCAGAAGTGGGGATGTTCACTGATGATTGCACAATATTCAACACCATTTGCAACTCCTCAGATACTGTTGCAGTCCGTGCTCAAATGCAACAAGATCTGGACAATATCCAGGCTTGGGTCGACAAGTGGTAAGGAACATTCGTGCCACACAAATGTAAGACAATGACTACCACCAATAAGAGACACTCTAATCACCACCCCTTGACAGTCAGTGGCATTAGAATCACTGAATCCCCCACGGTCAACATCCTTCAGGTTACCATTGACCAGAAACTCAACTGAACTAACCACATAAACACAGTGGCTACAAGAGCAGGTCAGAAAGTGGGATACTGTGGCGAGTAACTCATCTCCTGACACCCTGAAGTCTATCCACTATCTACAAGGCACAAGGCAGGAATGCAATGGAATGCTCCCTACTTGCCTGGATGGGTGCAGCTCCAACAACACTCAAGGAACTTGACACCATCCAGGACAAGGTGAAAGTGAGCACTTCAAATGCTGGAGATTAGGGTCAAGATTAGAATGGTGATGGAAAAGCTCAGCAAGTCAGACAGCATCTGAGAAGCAGGAAATCGATGTTTTGGGCAAAAGCCCTTCATCAGGATAGTGGATAAATTTTGGGGTGTCAGGCGGATACTTGCCACAGTATCCCACTCTCTGACCTGCTCTTGTGGCCACTGTGTTTATGTGGCGAGTCCAGTTGAGTTTCTGGTCAATAGTAACCCAAAGGATATGACAGTGGGGGATTCAGTGGTTCTAATACCATTGATTGTCAAGGGGCGGTGGTTAGAGTATCTCTTATTCTCATCAGGATGAAAGGCTTTCCTAATGAATGGCATTTGCCCGAAACGTCAATTTTCCTGCTCTTTGGATGCTGCCTGACTTGCTGTGCTTTTCCAGCACCACTCTAACCTTGACACCATCATGGACAAACCAAACTGCTTGATTGGCATCATATCTACAAGCATTTAATCCCTCCACCATCGGCGCTCAGTGGCAGCAGTGTTTAGTATCTACAAAATTCACTATAGAAATTCACCAAAGGTCCTTAGACAGCACTTTCCAAACCCATGACCACTTCCAACTAGACGGACAAGGGCAGCATGTACTTGGGAACTCCACCATCTGCAAGTTCCCCTCCAAGCCACTCATCACCCTGACTCGAGAATATGCCATTGTTCCTTCACAGTCGTTGAGTCAAAATCCTGGAATTCCCTCCCTACTGGCATTGTAGGTCAACCCGTAGCAAGTGGACTGCACCAATTCAAGAAGGCAGCTCACCAACCACCATCTCAAGGGTAAATAGGGATGGGCTATCAATGCTGGCCAGCCAGCAGCGTCCCAAGTCCCACAAATGAATATTTTGAAAAATGGCTTCCTGATTCCCCAAAACATTTCCACCAATATAAGACAGAAAAGTTAAAATGTGGTGAAATCCTCTGGAGTTGCCTAAATCAGTTCAGCCCCGTCAACATTAAGTATTCATATGACTCTCAATCCATCCTCCCGCTCAAACATTTAGTGCCTCCGCCATTGTAGTACCAGCAGTTGTAGAAAAAAAATGACTTTAGTAAGACACCAGGTCTTCTTCGACAAGTTACCTTTTAGTTTTTCTTTGACAAGTCACCTTTTAGTTAAAAAAAGGTTGAAACACAACAACATAAGCAATAGGAGGAGCATAGATTATTGAGCTTGCTCCGACATTATAGGATCATGGCTAATCTTTGACATCAACCTAATCCTTGCTTTCCATGCTGCAGTTATGAGGTTTCTAAGGCTATTATCAGCATGATTTTCTCTGGAGTGACAAGCACATTCAGAGTTAGCACACTTGCCTTCAGATCTTTGAGTATAGGAGTTGAGATGTCATGTTGAGGTTGTACAGGACATTGGTACTGCCTCTTCTGGAGTACTGCATGCTGTTCTGGTTGCCCTGTTATAGGAAGGATATCATTAAATTGGAGAGGGTTCAGAAAAGATTTACCAGGATGTTGTTATGGAATGGAGGGTTTGAGTTATAAAAACAGGCTGGATAGATTGGGATTTTTTCAGTGGAGCTTAGGACCGAGGTTTCCAAAAGGCCTTTGACAACGTGCTGCACTAGAGGCTGCTGCATAAGATAAAGATGCATGGTGTTACGGGTAAAGTATTGGCAGAGATAGAGGACTGGTTGACAAACAGGAAGCAAAGAGTGGGGATAAATGGGTGCTATTCTGGTTGGCAATCAATAACTATCGGTGTGCCTCAGGGATCAGTGTTGGGACTGCAATTATTTACAATTTACATAGATGGTTTAGTGTTGGGGAACCACGTGTAGTGTGTCAAAGTTTGCAGATGACATTAAAATAAGCAAAGTGTGAAGAAGACTGTGAAACTTTGTAGAATAACATAAATACTTTGAGGGCACAAAGGTCAGGCAGATGGAATACAATGTTAATAAATGTGAAGTCATCCATTTTGGTAGGAATAACAGTAAAAAGGATTATTACTTGAATGGTAAAAAGTTACAGCATGCTGTTATGCAGAGGAATCTGTGCATGGATCACAGAGGGTTGGTGTGCAGGTACAACAAGTAATTAGGATGCAAATGGAATTTTGTCCCTCATTGCTACAGGAATTGAGTTTAAAAGCAGAGATGTTATGTTGCAGGTATACAGGGTGCTGGTGAGGCCACACCGGGAGCACTGTGTACAGTTTTGGTCTCCTTACTTGAGAAAGGATGTACTGGCGCTAGAGGGATGCAAAAGAGGTTCACTAGGTTGATCCCAGAGTTGAGGCAGTTGGCTTATGAGGAAATCTGGATCAGTGGTGCTGGAAGAGCACAGCAATTCAGGCAGCATCCGAGGACAGGCAAAATCGACATTTCGGGCAAAAGCCCTTCATCAGGAATAAAGGCAGAGAGCCTGAAGCATGGAGAGATAAGCTAGAGGAGAGTGGGGGTGGGGAGAGAGTGGCATAGAGTACAATAGGTCAGTACCCCTCCACCGACACGCTCATTCGTTTGGCCAAACTGGTCCTCACCCTTAACAATTTCTCCTTTGAATCCTCCCACTTCCTCCAGACCAAAGGGGTAGCCATGGGCACACGTATGGGCCCCAGCTATGCCTGTCTCTTTGTTGGCTACGTAGAGCAGTTGATCTTCCGTAATTACACCGGCACCACTCCCCACCTATTCCTCCGCTACATTGATGACTGCATTGGCGCCACCTCGTGCTCCCGCGAGGAGGTTGAACAATTCATCAACTTCACCAACACATTCCACCCTGACCTTAAAATTTACCTGGACCATCTCTGACACCTCCCTCCCCTTCCTGGACCTCACCATCTCCATCAGTGACGACCGACTTGACACTGACATTTTCTACAAACCCACCGACTCCCACAGCTACCTGGATTACACCTCGTCCCACCCTACCTCATGGAAGCAATGTCATTCCACCTCTGCTTCTGATGACTTACCACCCTCTGTAAAAGAAAATTCTCTTCCCTTCTTATTATTTTGGTAGTAATCATAAATTTCTAGCTAACGGTTGTTGTTTCACTGACTAATGGAAGTATTTTTATCCTATTAGAGCTACCTGTCAGATCTCCTTCTAGATGTCTCTGATGACAGGTCTCATTTTTCTGCTCTTTTGTCATAACTAAAGCTGTCCCATTCCTGAAATTAATCTGGTAAATCTCTGTCTCCAGTAATTTCTTCCAAGTGGATACAGCATTCCAATTGACTCAATGATTTGCACAGATTTATTATAGCTCTTTATTTCATAGAATCCACACAGTGTAGAAGCAGATCGTTTTGTCCATCGACTCCACATCAACCCTCCAAAGAGCATCCCATCCAGTCCCACACCCTGCACTATCCCTGTAACCCTGCATTTTCCATGTCTAATCCACCTAACCTGCACATCTTTGGACTGTGGGAGGAAACCAGAGCACCCAGAGGAAATCCACACAGTCACAGGGAGAATGTGCAAACTCCACAGAGATAGTCGCCCAGATCCCTTGCACTGTGAGGCAGTAGTGCTAACCACTGAACCACTGTGATGGCCTTTTATGAACTCTATTATTTATGAAATTCATGATTCTGTGTGTACTAAAAATATTTACACAGCCAGTAAAACAGTATTGTTATTAGATAGTGGAGCATTTAAGCAGATAACTGGTAGATATTATTATCACTCCTGGAACAATTATACATTAATAAACTATAAGTTTGGAAAACAGATTACCAATTTGACTCTTATCTTCTCCTTTACAAAGAAGGGAGTGTAGCACAACTTATTTTGTGCTGTAGCTATAAAAAAGGACCATCTCCTTCCCCACTGACCTATTGTACTCTATGCCACTCTCTCCCCACCCCTACCCTCCTCTAGCTTATCTCTCCATGTTTCAGGCTCTCTGCCTTTATTCCTGATGGAGGGCTTTTGCCCGAAACGTCGATTTTGCCTGTCCTCGGATGCTGCCTGAATTGCTGTGCTCTTCCAGCACCACTGATCCAGAATCTGGTTTCCAGCATCTGCAGTCATTGTTTTTACCTCGCTTATGAGGAAATACTGAGTAGACTGGGATTATATTCATTGGAATTTAGAAGAATGAGGAGGAACATAAAATTATGACGGGAATAGATGACATGGAAGTAGAGAGGATGTTTCCACTGGCAGGTGAAACTAGGACAAGAGGACATAGTCTCAAAATTAGGGGGAGCAGATTTAGGACTGAATTGAAAAGGAACTTCTTCACTCAGAGGGTTGTAAATCTATGGAATTCCCGGCCTAGGGAAGTATTTGATGTTACTTCAGTAAACATTTTTAAAGCTAAGATAGATTTTTTTTTGAACAATAAAGGAATTGAGGGATACGGTGAGAGCGTGGGTAAGTGGAGCTGAGACCACAAAACGATCAGCCATGATCTCACTGAATGGCAGAGCAGGCTCGAAGGGCCAGGTGGCCTACTCCTGCTCCTGGCTCTAATGTTCTTGTGTGTGTTGAATGTGAGGTTTATAAAACCAAGAGAGGCACTCATAAGGTAAATAGCAAGGGCCTTACCTCTGGAGGAGTTCAAAACTGGGGGGGTGCATACTTTTAAAATGAGAGGAAAAAATTTTTTAAAGGACAGGAGAGTTAGCTTTTTTAGACAGAGTGCTTGAAGTGTGGAATGAACTGCCAGAGGAAGTGGTGGGACCAGGTACAGTTGCAATATTTAAAAGACATTTGGATAAGTACACGAAAAGGAAAGGTTTGGGGGGGATATGGACCAAACGTAGTTATGTGGAACTTATTTAGTGGGGGAACGTGATCGACAAGGACTAATTGGACTGAAGGCTCTGTTTCCATGCTGTCTGACTCAATGACTCTGTGACTCAGCACCTACTTTCAGACAGAGGACTGTACGTCTGGTGGGATATCCCAACCCGGGCTTGTTGTGGATCATATGTGAATGTAACTATGTCCCTGTAATACAGGGTATTCAAGGGAAGGCGAACCCAAACTCCTCTTTCACACAGTAGTTGCCATATTCAGTGATTTAAATATCCATCAGCAGAGCCAATCGCGTTGACGGTAAGTATGTAAGATAAGTGTGAGGTTAGGGTGTTTATTAAATTCATTTTTTTACTGGGATGTGGGTGTCACTGGCTGGGCCAGCATTTATTGCCCATCCCTAGTTGCCCCTTGAGAAGGTGGTGGTGAGCTGCCTTCTTGAACCGCTGCAGTCCACCTGCTGTGGGTTGACCCTCAATGCCCTTAGGGAGGGAATTCCAGGATTTTGACACAACAACATGGAAGGAACGGCAACATAATTCCACATCAGGATAGTGAGTAGCTTGGAAGGAAACTTGAAGGTGGTGGTGTTCCCATATATTTGCTGCCCTTGTCCTTCTAGATGGATGTGGTCGTGGGTGCTGTCTGAGGATCTTTGATGAACTTCTGCACTGCATCTTGTTGATAGTACACACTGCAGCTACTGAGTGTCGGTGGGAGAGGGAGGGAATGCTTGTGGATGTGCTGCCTATCAAGCGGGCTGCTTTGTCCCAGATGGTGTCAAGCTTCTTGAGTGTTTTTGGGGGCAAGTAGGGAGTATTACATCACACTCCTGACTTGTGCCTTGCTGATGGGGACAGGCTTTGGGGAGTCAGGAGGTGAGTTACTCACCGCTGTATTCTGAGCCTCTGACCTGGTCTTGTAGCCACTGGGTTTATGTGGTGAGTCCAGTTAAGTTTCTGATTAATGATAACTCCCGGGATGTTGAAAATGAGGAATTCAGTTTTGGTAACATGATTGGATGTCAAAGGGTGGTGATTAGATTGTCTCTTGTTGGTGATGATCATAGCCTGGCATTTGTGTGTCGAGAATGTTACTTGCCACTTGTCAGCCCAAGCCTGGATATTGTCCAGATCTTGTTGCATTTGAGCATGGACTACTTCAGTGTCTGAGGAGTCGCAAATGGTGTTGAACATTGTGTAAACATCGGCATTCATCCCCACTTCTGGCATTACGATGGAGGGAAGGTCATTGATGAAGCAACTGAAGATGGTTGGGCCTAGGACTCCATCCTGAGGGACTCCTGCAGAGATGTCCTGGAGCTGAGATGACTGACCTCCTCCAACCACAATCATCTTCCTATCAGTCAGGTATGACTCAAACTAGCGGAGAGTTGACCTCGAAATCCATTGATTTTAGTTTTGCTAGGGCTTTTTGAGACTACACTCAGTCGAGTGCAACTTTGATGTCAAGGACTGTCTCTCTCACCTCGCTCTGGAATTCAGCTCTTTTGTCAATGTTCGAACCAAGGCTGTAATGAGGTCCGGAGCTGAGTGGCCCTGGCGGATCCCAAACTGGGCCTCATTAAGCAGGTTATTGCTGAGCAGGTGCTGCTTGATAGCTCTGTTGCTGACATCTTTCATCCTTTTACTGATGATCAAGAGTAGACTGATGGGGAGGTAATTGGTCAGGTTAGATTTGTCCTGTTTTTTACATATAGGATGTGTTTGGGCAATTTTTCACATTGTCGGGCAGATATCAGTGTTGTAATTATATTGGAACAGATTGGCTAGGGGAACAGCACAAGGCTTCAGTACAATTACTAGAATGTTGTCAGGGCCCATAGTCTTTGCAGTATCCGGTGCCTCCAAATGTTTCTTGATATCACGTGGAGTGAAGCAAATTAGTTGAAGACTGGTTTCTGTAATGCTGGCGATAGAGGTCTGCATTTCATCCACTCAGCACATGTGGCTAAAGGTTGCTGCAAAAGCTTCAGCCTTACCTTTTGCACTGATGTGCTGGACTCTGTCATCATTGTGGAGCCTCATCCTCCAGTGAGTCGTCTAATCGTACACCACCATTCACGACTACATGTGGCACGACTGCAGAGCTTAGATCTGATCCGTTTGTTGTGGGATCACTTAGCTCTGTCTATCACTTGCTGCGTATATTGTTTAGAATGCAAGTCGTCCTCTCTGGTGGCTTCACCAGTTTGACACGTCATCTTCAAGTATGCCTGGTGCTGCTCCTGAACTCTCCATTGAACTAGGGGTTATCCCCTGGCTTGATGGTAGTGGTTGAGTGGAGGATATGCCAGGCCATGAGTTTACAGATTAATCTGGAGTACAATTCTGCTGCCCTCAATGGTCTATAGTGCCTCATTGATGCCCAGCCTTGAGTTGCTAGATCAGTTCGAAGTCTGAACCATTTAGCATGGTGATAGCGCCACACCATAAGATGAAGGCTACTCTCAATGTGAAGGTGGAACTTTGTCTCCACAAGGACAGTGCGTTGGTCACTCTTACCGATACTATCATGGACAGATGCATCTGCAGCTAGTAGATTGGTAAGGATGAGGTCAAGTATGTTTTTCCCTCTTGTTGATTCCTTCACTACCTGCCACAGACTAAGTCTGCAGAGCCACTCTCAGTAGTGGACATTGAAATCCTCCATCCAGAATACATTTTGTACCCTTGCCATCCTCAGTGCTTCATCTGCATTTTGTTCAACATGGAAGAGTACCAATTCATCAGCTGAGGGAGAACGGTATGTAATAATTAGCAGGAGGTTTCCTTACACGTGGGTGCAGATGGTTAGGGCATTAAGTGGGTATTGTGCCATGCTAAGTGGTTAGGGTGCAAAACTGTCAGGTGGGTAACACGCCAGGTAGGGAAGGTGCGAGGTAGGTTATGGTGTGTTTAGCTTAGAATGGGGAGGGTTTTGATATCGGGTCCAGTGGGGAGGTGTGGGTGCGGTGTCATATCCAAAAATGGTTAGAGATATGGGATCTAGTGATAGGAGCAGGTGCCTGATCTGGCAGCAGGGGAGAGAGCTATTAGGTTCCGGGATAGAAGAGATCATTGGATCCTGCGATGGAACAAAGTGGGATTGTTATATCTTGGGGTAAGGAAGTAGACATTCTGGTCCTAAAGGAGGGGAAGAGGACAGATCCAGCAGTTGACAGTGATGGTTGTTTGAGATCTGGTTGAATGGAAATGTTGGGTATCAAGGCACAGAGTATGGTCAAGTCTTGGGTGAAGGAGCGTGCCAGTTTCAGTGGTCGGTAAGTCCTGTGTCAGGGTATAAGGTCTCACGTAGAAGAAGATGATTCTGGAGCATGAGGAGTTGTATTGGGTCCCTTGGAGGATGTGTGCATTGGTTCCCACAAGGGAGGGACTCTTGAGTCCTGGGGTCAGAGAGGAAGGGTGATGTTGGTTTCTGGATAGAGAGGGGAGTGTTGGATCCTAGTGGGATCCAGTCAGGACCTGTAGAGAATTGGTATTCCATGGGTGTAAGAGGCATGGGTGTGTTGATGGAGATGTTTATGGCATGTTTGGGGTCTCGGGTGGATCAGTTCAATAGGTGGCCAGGAATTGTACTAACTTTTCCTGGGAAACAACTGATTTTAAGTGCAGCAAAACCTTCCAAAACCTCTGATTTGTAAGGTTCCAGGTGAAGGTGGAGATACTATGTTGGTGATTTTGTAGACTCCCAACATGAAATTCCTACCTACGCTGCAGAAATGATAAGCATCAGAAAACCCAGGCCCACACTGTGGCTTTTAACTATTCTGAACTCTGCCTCACAATGAGTCAGGTTAGAAATCAAGGATTTGGCAGAGCAAGGCGTGAAGTGGTCACATCTGGGAACAATAAGTTGCACTCACTATTAAATAGGTTTACCCCACTCCAGCATTTTGAACAGAGGTGGAAGAAAGACTTCAAAAAGATGACAATTGATGTGGTTGAGAGAGAGTAGAGTTTGTTTTTATTTGCCAGCTCCCAAAATTCAGAAGTGGGAAGGAGTCCTTGACTAGGTGAAGTGACACAATCTACGACCAATAAGGAATATGGGAGATCCATCCCAGTGTGATGGGATGTGCTGAGACAACATTCATTAGATTGGGTTCTATTGCTAGTAGTGAATTGAGAAAATCTGGACACAGGGGCCTATCATCACTTCACTACCTGGATTTCACTCTCTGCAATCCATGTCACAATCTAAGCTTAGTGCTCCTGACGTGCCTCCACATGCAAATTGGGGCAATGGTTCATGCCCTTGACTATGTATCAACTCAAAATTCTGACAGTAGAAATGGAAGTGGAGACTAATTAAGCAGATCCCACACAGGTTTCATTCTCTGCCCACATAAAAGATGCACCACTTCTATACCACAAACAGTGTATTTGGGAACTTCTTATCACATTGTTGCCAAGTTACCATCTTTGCCACCATACATAGCTTCCCTATCCAAAATGTGTATGATTTCTGACTTAAAGATGGTGCGTGACAACAGATTTGAAGCTGCACCACGTGTTGCTCATCTCACCAAGCTATTCCAGGCTAGCTGATCTTTTAAATAAAATGCAAAGGCTGAGGATTATTTTTGTTCCGATGCCACACAATTTATAATAAAACAGGTACATGTGATAAACAAATAGCTACTGTGTAACGGATGCATGAGCAGATTGCACACAAGGATGTGGGTTAGGAATGTCCCCATGTAAACCTTTATGGGAGGGAAATGGAAAAGCAATGTGCTACCTTGGATTTCAATGGAAATCTATGCATGCAATGGCTCTTTAGAAGTGGAAAACATGTTTAGTTCAGTATATCCATGGAAGCTAATGTGGAATGGTTTCTCTTACCTTGCTTGGTCTTTTATGTTTGTTCCATACTTTGGGACAATGTGTAATCTTGTGCCTCAACAACAGGCAGTGTCTCAACACGATAGGAGTCAGTGATTGAATCATCAGATAGGGGGATGCTTCATTGCAACACTTCTGGCAAAGATTGTATCCCTGTGGAAAGTCCAAGTTTATGGAATATAAGAACAACAGTCCCTTCTAAATCTGTCCCATCAGTCAAATAGATGTGCCTGATCATTGCATCAACTTGATTTACTTGCCTTAACTTAATATCCCTTTTTGTCTTTCACCCAGCAGAAATATGGAACGACGAAAGGGTATTTAGCTTTTTGAACCTTTTTTTCCCACTGCACAAAGTATGTTTCATATTGTTGTGGATCCTCTCCATATTTTTGATTGCTCAAATAAAGCCTTTACCTGCAGGAAACCCTTCCAGGAAGGTAAATATGGAAAAGTGTATCCTTTACATGGATGCCGGATAAGTGAAGAAACTCCAGACTGTCCATCATCCTTCAATGCCAGCTTATAGAAGGAGCATGGATAGGATAAGTAGGCAAAGTCTCTTCCCTGGGGTTGGAGAGTCCAGAACTAGAGGGCATAGGTTTAGGGTGAAAGATATAAAAGAGACTAAAGGGGCAACCTTTTCATGCAGAGGGTGGGACGTGTATGGAATGAGCTGCCAGAGGAAGTGGTGGAGGCTGGTACAATTGCAACATTTAAAAGGGATCTGGATGGGTATATGAATAGGAAGGGTTTGGAGGGATATGGGCTGGGTGCTGGCAGGTGGGACTAGATTGTGTTGGGATATCTGGCTGGCATGGACGAGTTGAACCAAAGGGTCTGTTTCTGTGCTGTACATCTCTATGACTCGATGTAGAAATTCTGAAACAAGATTCTATTTCTCCGCTGAGTTAAAGTTAGTGAGGCAAAATAATGTCACCAGTGCTTCAGGATATCATAATTTTAAAGATCTGACATCTCCTTCCAAACCCTAAGACCACACAATAAGGACACATTTGTTCCAACAATGGATAGATAAATGTCTCTATTAAGCAAATGAGTAACTTGTGGCTCGCCTCACAAGTGGACATATTTCCTATGTTCTTCACCATAGGCCACACACATTTAAATAAAATTCAATGTTTGGCTTGTGGTTGCTGTGACATCACAAATATGGAAAAATGAAAATGATTAAATTTAACTTTGCAGTTCATACTTTACACATGAGTATGTTTGTTGGAAGATTTATTGAGCCTGGATGGTAACGTAAACCTTCGTCCAAGTTAGAAAGGGCCATGTCTGGCTAATCATTTCCTTGTGGTGCTTCTTGTATTGTCACCATTAACCATAACATTGTGACAATAATGAACCATTTTTAGCTCCAGTAGCTGCTGGTCTTGCTGTTTAAAGTCCAGGTGGGGTTAAAATCCAAATTAATTTCCATAAAATAGCCATCCCACTTGTTGTGTTATCATCTTTGAAATGGTCTTTAAGAGATCAATGTCCAAATGAGCCAAATGCCTGGATACTGTAACGTAGTCCTTCTGGTTACAACCATCACGACATGGGCTGTCCTGAGGTCACCTTGTAATGTACCTGTTTGTTTAACTGCAATGAAACTAACCAGCAATTTCCAAACAGAAGGAATTCATCTATCTCACTTGCGTTGCTGGATGTAGGTTTGCTCCAGCTGAGCTGGAAGGTTCGTGTTCAGACATTTCGTCACCATACTAGGTAACATCCTCAGTGAGCCTTTGGATGAAGCACTGCTGATGAGTCCTGCTTTCTATTTATATGTTTGGGTTTCTTTGGATTGGTGATGTAATTTACTGTGGTGATGTAATTTCCAGTGGTGATGTCAGTTCTTGTGATGATGCCATTTCTGATTCCTTTTCTCGGGGGGGTCGGGGATGATAAATCGGGTCCACGTCGATGTGCTTGTTGATAGAGTTCTGATTGGAATGCTATGCTTCGAGAAATTCTCATGCATGTCTCTGTTTGGCTTGTCCTAGGATGAATGTGTTATCCCAGTCAAAGTGGTGTTCTTCCTCATCTGTATGTAAAGATATTAGTGAGCAAGGATCCTGTCATTTTGTGGCTAGTTGATGTTCATGTATCCTGGTGACTAGTTTTCTGCCTGTTTGTCCAATGTAGTGTCTGTTACAGTTCTTGCATGGCATTTTGGAAATGACATTAGTTTTGCTTGTTGTCATTTGAAGATGTTACCTCGTAGGGTGACAAAACGTCTGAACATGAACTTTCCAGCTCAGTGAGCAAACCTACATCCAGAACCTCAACCTGAGCTACAATGTTTTTCAAAACTCGCTATCATTTGTGTTGCATTTAGACAACACAAGAAAATTATTGCTCAGTAAACAGTTGGGACATTCTTCTCTTTTTTCAAAGAAAAAGGAACAGGATGTTGGTGAGGTCTCTTCTGGAATACTGTGCCCAGCTCTGTTCTCCCTGTTATAGCAAGGATGTTATTACAGCTGGAGAGGGTTCAAATGAGATTTACCAGGATTTTGCCAGGAATGGATGGTTTGAGTAGTAAGGGGAGGCTGGATAGGCTGGGACTTCTTACACTGGAGCGTAGGAGGTTGAGGGGTGACCTTATAAAGCTTAATGAAATCATGAGGTGTATAGATAAAGTCAATGGCATGTGTCTTTTCACTATAGTGTGGGATTTCAAGACTTGGGGGGCATATTTTTAAGGTGAGAGGAGAAAGATTTTAAAAAGACATGAAAGGCAATATTTTTACACAAAGAGTGGCTCGAGTGTAGAATGAACTTCCAGAGGAAGTGGTGGATGTGAATACAGTTACAACATTTAAAAGATGTTTGGTTAAGTACATGAAAAGGAAACATTTGGAGGGATCTGGGCCAGGAGCAGGCAGGTGGGGCTAGTTTAGTTTGGTATTATGGTTGGCGTGGACTGTTTGGACTGAAGGGGCTGTTTCCGTGCTGTATGACAGTATGGTGCTAAATTAGAAACTAGCCTTTCAAATTAGAGGGCAAGAGGTGAAGCAGCAAACAAAATAGTACAGCAATCCAGAAGCACCCACAGACAGGAAAGTAAGAGAAAATAAGATTTCTTTACAAACTGTGGATATCTTTGAGTTGGCCAGGGTTGTGCAGACTGTCAGCTGCTTCCAACCTTCCTTGTCGAAAGAATATTTCAAACTTGAACATCTACCAGGAGCGACCCCACATTGAGCCAACAAAATATCACCTAAACTCAAACTATGAAATTAAAAAGCCGGCTGTATTCAGGAACTGTGACAATCTACAGACCAGCTTGAAAACAAAAATTAGAAAGAAATTCTAATTTCTAAGCACAGTATTGAAAGCACAGAAGGATGGATACCAAATCCTCCAGTATGAACTGGAAAGCCTTTGATCTACAGAACAAATTCAACTTTTTAAACAAAGAATGTAGCTATGCTTCACTGACCAGGCAATTTGAGAACAGGTTAGTGAAAATGCTCATAGCAGTAGTAATGAGGTGTCAATAATTTGGGTTTATATGCAGAGATCAGAAGGTTCCTACATAGATATGGAAAATGCTGGAAGGTCAGTTGCATGAAAGAGATGGGGGAGGGGGGGCAGGCAGTGGTGTTATGATAACGTATTATTTTAATTACTAATCCAGAAGGTAGGCAAATACTCAGGAGACATGTTGAAATCCTATCATACAGATAGTTGAACTTGAATTCAATAAATATTTGAAACAGAAAAGCTAGCCAAGTGACAACCGTGCAAAAATTACAGATTGCTGTAAGAAAACCCATCAGGTTCATAAATATCATTTAGGGAAAGAAATCTGCCATCCCTACCTGACCTGACCTACATGTGAATTCAGACCCATAGCAATGGGTCTCCTAACTGCCCTCATAAATGCCCTAGCAAGCCACTCAGTTGTGTCAAACTGTTACAAAGTCTAAACAAAGGGATGAAACCAGGCAAATCACCCGGCATCAAGTTAGTCACTAGAATTGACAAAAGCAAACGTAGAACTCTTGATACTGCAACATTCAAATTGGGAGAGTTGCCCCCAGCTTAGTCAGATAACAACCTCGTATAGGTAAAGTAGCCATAGTACCAGAGGGCCATTGAACTGTCTCTCATTAAAGAATGATGGCTGATGGTGGTTTAACCTAAAGGTCAGCACAACTCAGGCAAGGGTCAAGGTCGAGAAGGAGAATCTTTCATGCTAATCTCATCAGGCACAGGAATCAAACTCACATTGTTAGCATCACTCTGTGTCACAAGCCAGCTGGCCAACCAACTGAGCTAACCAACCTCCCAACAATTAGGGCTCATCTGGGATATTTCACAGGCAAGCATCCTAGACTCAGGTCCTAAAGCAAGAATCATACCACTTGACCAGTGAGCCCTAAATTCACAGAATCATACCTTAAAAACATCACAGACACCGCCATCACCATCCTTAGATATGTCCTGTTCCATCAGGAGCCAGACCCATAAGATACAGCAGCACACTAACACACAGTAAGCCAGAAAGGAGTTGACCAGGGAGTACTCAATGCTGACTGAGGATTCCATGAAATTAAACATGAGCAAAATTAAAAATCACACGATACCAGGTTATAGTCCAACAAGTTTACTTGGAAGCACTAGCATACTCCACAACCACCTGATGAAGGAGCAGCGCTCCGAAAGCTGGTGCTGTGTGATTTTTAACTTTGTACACCCCAGTCCGACACCAGCATCTCCAAATCATGACTATACATGAGCAAGGAAGCCTCCCGCCCTGTCACCCCCCTGTTGAACATCCATGTTGAACAATGCATGGGGGAAGCCCCAAGAGTAGATGGGCACAGAACGTACTGTGGCTGAGAGATTTCCGTGTTCATCACCAAGCTCAACATGGTAACACCACTATTGACCGAACAAGTCAAGTCCCAAAGGATGTAGCTCCCTGACTGGCTCTGTGGCATTCATAAGGAAAAGGGCTAATTCAGTGGTTAATGATCTGATAATTATATTCTAAAATACGACTGCAAGTGACTGATAGCGGGGTTGCTCATGCAATAGAAAGTGATAATAGTTATAATGTGCATTGCCAGGGTACATCATCAGCAATGCCAGATCACTTGGAGCTGGGACTTGAGAGAGGAGTGTTTGAATGAAGTTCTCTAACAGTTTGCTTTGTAAAGAGTGTAAATAACAATAAATATTTATTAGTTTGTAACGATATGGTTTCCAGCCTTCTTCTGTCAAAGATATTCATGGCAGCACGGTGGCAGTGGTGAACAAACCACTCTTTGAAAGTTCCCCATCAAGGTGAGAAAGGCAGGGAGGACAGAATGCGATCGTTTCAACAGAGGACACTCGCAAAGTACCTGTGCAGCAGACAGAGTGACAAATTATTGTTGGAGTCTCATTATTGGAGTGTACAACGTTAGAATGGGAATGGAAATGGACTATCACTATTAAACTTTCATTATTTAACTCTATACACGTGAGTCTCATTGACTAAAATTTGTTTTAAAAAAGACACCAGTGCTAAAATGTGTTGCTGGAAAAGCGCAGCAGGTCAGGCAGCATCCAAGGAGCAGGAGAATCGACGTTTCGGGCACGAGCCCTTCTTCAGGAATGAGGAAAGTGTGCCAAGCAGGCTAAGGTAAAAGGTAGGGAGGAGGGACTTGGGGGAGGGGCGTTGGAAATGCGATAGGAGGTTAAGGTGAGGGTGATAGGACGGAGTGGGGGTGGGGGCAGAGAGGTCAGGAAGAAGATTGCAGGTTAGGAG
>NC_057742.1:29283848-29290693 GCF_004010195.1 Chiloscyllium plagiosum | reverse complement strand
CCACCTATCACATTTTTGACGCCCCTCCCCCAAGTCCCTCCTCCCTACCTTTTATCTTAGCCTGCTTGGCACACTTTCCTCATTCCTGAAGAAGTGCTCATGCCCGAAACGTCGATTCTCCTGCTCCTTGGATGCTGCCTGACCTACTGCGCTTTTCCAGCAACATAGTTGCTGCTCTGATCTCCAGCATCTGCAGTCCTCAATTTCTCCTTTAAAAAGACACCACTGACCTAAAATAGTTGCTGTGATCAGCTGACTTCCCAGACAACCTTCAAGGAATATACCAAACTAGCTGCCTCAAAATTATCATTTTTATCAAGAGGCACTGAAATTTAGTGAGGTGTCATCTCTTGTTTTGCTCACGCTTACATGATCAATTTACTTCTGGATGAATGGAATGTTACCTCCAGGTGTCCAACTAGGAACAAAACACAGACACAGACACCAGAATCCACAAAGCAATTGTGATACTAATAGAGGTCTTTGAATAACAAAGGAGAAAGATAGTAACATGGACTGATAACAGCAAGGTGACTGAAAGCTCCTCTCTTCCTGAATCTCCCAATCTCAGAAAATAGCACAGATGAAAAAACAATTTGGAAAAGCCAAAGTTCACTGAGAAATCATGGTTAATTGCAAAGGTTAGTACTCTTGGGAAAGAGGAGAACAGCAAAATAGTTGAAATTCAGGTTTCATTCTTACGACTCAAGGACACTAAAACATTAATGGAAATTGCCTGGATCTTCCTGTCTTTGCAGACTTCCAGTCCGTGTGTGTGTGTGTGTGTGTGTGTGTTGGGGAAAGAAAACATTGTCCTATCATTCAAGGCAACCTTAGAATTGGCTCCATCAGTTTCATTTAGTTAACGACGTTTTAATTCAGTCAGAATAGCTGTGTGCTATGAAGGTGTTGCAACTGAGAGAGACAGGTTTAAAAACAGAAGAGTTGATTACCCCGCTCATAACAACAGAAACTTGGAGAAATCCTTACATCTCTCCAAGCCCCCGGACCACACAGAATGATTTGACCTGGCCTCACATTGAGTCAACTAGGACACTTTTGGAGTGTTGCAGTTCTGGTCTCCTTCATATCGGAAGGATTTTGTGAAATTTGAAAGGATTCAGGAATGATTTATAAGGATGTTGCCAGAGTTGGAGGATTTGAGCTACAGGGAGAAGTTGAATAGGCTGTGGCTGTTTTCTCTGGAGCATCGAAGGCTGGGGGATGACCTTAAAGAGGTTTATAAAATCATGAGGGGCATGGATAGGATAAATGGACAAAGTCTCTTCCCTGGGGCAGGAGAATCCAGAACTAGAGGACATAGGTTCAGGGTTAGAGGCGAAAGATATAAAAGAGACCTAAGGGGCAACTTTTTCATACAGAGAGTGGTACGTGTATGGAATGATCTGCAGGAGGAAGTGGTGGAGGCTGGTACAATTGCAACATTTAAAAGGCATCTGGATTGGTACATGAATGGGAAGGGTTTGGAGGGATATGGGTTGGGTGCTGGCAGGTGGGACGAGATTGACTTGGGATATCTAGTCAGCATGGACGAGTTGGACCGAAGTTTCCATGCTGTACATCTCTATGACTCTATGACTGCTATTACTGCTTCAAGCATGACTGCACCATCGCCAAACCCACGGAGAAACCACATAGGGATCAGGTCAGGGTGCTGCTATATACAATTAGCAGCAATGTGAAAGAAAATTCAATCTGGATCACTCAGAAGACCCTAAAATAAACCAAGAACTGCAGATGCTGGAGATTGGAACCTAAAACAGAAATTGCTAGAGAAACTCAGCAGGTCTGGCAGCATCAGTGGAGAGAAAACAGAGTTAACATTTTGAATTGGTGAAGAGTCACTGGACTCATTCCATTCACTCTATTTCTCTCTCAGGAAACTGTCAAGATGTTGGGTGCACAGACATCCTTGTGCCTTTGAAATGCTACATTAATACAGACCAGTAGAGCCATCCAAAATTCTACAGAAAGTATTCAGTATTTTCAAAATGATTGTCATCAGCTGCCAGTCCACAGAGAGTATGACAAAGCATGCAGAATACCTGTTAATGAGCAATTTGGGGAAGAGCCAAGATGCTGTTTTGGTCGTTGTTAGTTATTTCCAGTGTCGGAGGAAATGGTCACATTGCTGCTACCCATCCAGCCACAGGTCCACTCTTGCCTTTGGTGGAGATATTTTCAAATGGCCTATTATGACAGAAAGCTTTCAAGTTGAACTTTTATAAATATATTTCTCCTCACAGCAGCTTCTAAAATATTAGAAAATCCTCCTGAGTTTCAAACCTTTTTAAACTGATGTCACAGAATCTAACGGGTGTACTTCCACCACCAAAATAATTACTAGAAGACTTTTAAATTGAATACAACAGTAAGAGGTTGCAATTTTTCTGATATTTTATCATATCTGAAACCTGGGTTCCTCTAAATGACTAACAGGTCTTAGCCTGCTGGACAAACTGTCCTCATTCCTGAAGAAGGGCTAATGCCCGAAACGTCGATTCTCCTGTTCCCTAGATGCTGCCTGACCTGCTGCGCTTTTCCAGCAACACATTTTCAGCTCTGATCTCCAGCATCTGCAGACCTCACTTTCTCCTCCATTGTCCAAGAGAAATGCAAGGCCAGATGACTCCCCTTCTTCATGCAGGAAGGTAAATTACACAAGTCCTTCATGTTTTCTACAATCAGGAATTCTCCCTACTGAACTATAGAGCTTGCACTGACTTATACCTGCTTTGTAAGACAGGTGGAATGGTCAATCGAGATAGACCTGACAGATTCAAGAGGAAATTCCCTAAATTATTCACTAGACTGAGGAAACTAGAAGCAGCACATCACATCAGCTTGAAACTGCTGAATCTTTTGAATATTTACCCACAGGAAGGTTCCACCCTCTCTTGTGAAGCATTCAGATGGACATCATACCACACCAGGGAGTGATATCACTTGAGCTCCAGTCCACTCCAGCATGGTGCTTATAATTAAACCTGATGGCTCTTTGTGTATTTGCGTTGACCTACAAAATTAAATATGGCGGTCGAAAGAGGAATTCACCTTGTGGCATCTGTCAATGAAAGTTTGGGAAAGCATGTAGAAATATCAATCTTCTCGAAATTAGATGTAAACAGTAACTTGTAACAGTTTCTACATGATGAAGTGTCCAAAGTTTTAATTAACATCATCATTTCCTTTAGATGTTTGGTAGCTTTTTTTGTCTTCTGTTTGGAATTGCCCAAGTGTATGTTTTCCTATAATGTGCATTGCAAGCAGTGCAGGAGTTGAACATGTATATGTTGTTCACAAGGAACTTATCCTCACTGAGCCTACAAGCTTGGCTTGGTCTCACCAGCGTTGCAGGAGCAAAGGAGTGCAACTAGAATCAAGAGAACTATTGGTTCAGAACTAAACCATTGTTGACCAATCCTGGGCTTTCACCTGCCTGGGCTTGAAACAAATTGCCAGCACAAATTTTAAGAACTAGTGGAAATGATCAACTTCTGGCTTTGAAAACATACATTGCATTTAGATTTAGCATAACTACCTGAAATTCATGGCAATTCTCTTTATACTAAGAGATAATGGAGTTTAAAGTATGAAGTGTGTGATCTGACAGTAACCTGAACCTTTCAGTTCCTGCTTGTCTTGGAAGGATGCACTGCATACTGAGGACCATCATTTGTTGAGACTGAATAATGCAATTATTGGGTTGCTAATAGTTACTTTACAGTATCATTGACTTGTTACACAAAAGGTGGGTCATTCACCAGCAAATAACCATATTCTTTTGCATGGAAAGGATTAGTTGCAATTCAAAAGGAACCCTGTATGGAAGGAAGGGTTCTCACAATTATTCTTTTTTTCAGAACGCGATTAGTTGATTAATGCCCTTTTTAACTGCGGGCCAATGTATACCAATTTCTTGATTTTGCTGCACCCATGTATGTTGGATATTAATATTGTCCACCATGTCTTGATGTAGAACTTGCAGAAATACAACTTGTTTATCCTTGAGCATTCCATTCTTGAAAATTCTTAATTCATCTCTGAATGTCCAGGAAGCAGTTATTAGCTTAGGATTCTGGTAAATGTGTTAGGATCATTCAGTAATGATGATCTTCTTGAGCTGCTGCAACTGGTGTCATCTAGAGGACCTTGTTCAATCTGCTTTGCTTGGCTCTGACCAAGTTGAGGTTGATAATGGGATCTGAGATCATCAGTGTTGTAACTGATGGATTTGTCACCTCATGGATTATAATAAAATGTGAATCCGTGCATGTTAGTTGACCCATGATAGAAGATCCATCTGTTCAACAATGTAGAAGGTTCATACTGCTACTTAGGATGGACAACACAAATCATGGGATGTTGGTCTCATCAAAGGTAGCTAAAGTTAACTAATCTTGTGTGGAGTGTACCACACTATTCCAGTTTCCTGAGTACATCTCATAAAGAGATAATATTTTCACTGGCACTATGGAAATCTTGGCATATAGTGCATGCTGCCCATTCCTTCACTTGGATGGAAGCAAAGGCTTCGGATTTTCTGATGGTGCCCCCAAGGTGTCAAGTTGACCACAATCATTGTCTGTCTGGGGTCTAAAGGCTATACCTTCGCAGTTACCTCTTGCACTTTGGTACCTTGCTTGTATGACAGGGACCTAACTTTGGAAACTGCTTTGACATTGTTTCTTGGTTGGCCCTTCTACACATTATAGTGGTGCATTGAGTAGTACTTAGAGTGTAGGTTTGCTCGCTGAGCCGTAGGTTTGATATCCAGACGTTTCATTACCTGGCTCGGTAACATCATCAGTGGCGACCTCCAAATGAAGCAAAGCTGTTGTCTCCTGCTTTCTATTTATATGTTTCTCCTGGATGGGGTTCCTGGGGTTTGTGGTGATGTCATTTCCTGTTCGTTTTCTTAAGTGTTAATAGATGGTATCTAGATCTATGTGTTTGCTTATGGTGTTGTGCTTGGAGTGCCAGGTCTCTAGGAATTCTCTGGCATGTCTTTGCTTAGCCTATCCCAGGATAGATCTATTGTCCCAGTCGAATTGGTGGTTTTTTTCATCCGTGTGTAGGGCTACGAGGGGGAGAGGGTCGTGCCTTTTTGTGGCTAGCTGGTGTTCGTGCTAACTTTCTTCCTGTTTGTCCAACGTAGTGTTTGTGGCAGTCCTTGCTTGGAATTTTGTAGATGATGTTGATTTTGTCCATGGGTTGTACTGGGTCTTTTAAGCTTGTTCGTTTTTTGTTTGAGAGTTTTGATGGGTTTATGTGCTACTAGGATTCCGAGTCTGGCTGCCATTTCTGAAACTTCTTTGATGTATGGTAAGGTGGTTAGGGTTTCTGGTTGTGTTTGGTCTGCTTGTCGTGGTTTGTTCTTGAGGAATCTGAGTAGTACTTCAAGTTTCTCTGGGTCATTGGGTCTCATATACACTTTAGCTGATATCCTCTTCTAAAACATAACTCATATATCTCATGAAATTCTGAACACTATCTTGGTGGATAAGACAAGCCAGCACTTATACAAGATTTGAGTGTTCCACTGAACCTGTTGATGCTTCCGATAGATGATCTGGAGTC
This sequence comes from Chiloscyllium plagiosum, assembly GCF_004010195.1. Taxonomy (NCBI): domain Eukaryota; kingdom Metazoa; phylum Chordata; class Chondrichthyes; order Orectolobiformes; family Hemiscylliidae; genus Chiloscyllium; species Chiloscyllium plagiosum. The sequence continues at coordinate 29,285,092 of NC_057742.1, read as the reverse complement.
AAGCACTTGTCGATGCTACTAACGTGCTGCAATTGCTCACAATCTGTGTCTGCCTTCTAGCACAGCTTCAATGGTGGGTTCCTTGTCTTTGTCCAGAACGTTAAAAAGGAATTAAGGATATAGAGGCAATGCCCAATTCCATAAAGTGGGCTTTGGCAGAATCTCATTACATATCTTTGAGTCGACATTTGCCTATGGATTAGTTGAACACTTCACCAGGCTGTTGTCAGTGTCAAATGAACGTAAACTTGTGTATTTTGGATTTAATTTGAACTTTAAGTTGGCTTTTCCAAAATCTATTAGATGTTTTCAGGAGCTTCGTGGCTATTGTTAGGAATACCAGAGAGTTCTATTCTGTTTAACTCTTCTGTAAGCAAGGCAAGGAGATGTTTGATTACCTCTCATTCCTTTTCTGTTTTTTGTTCATCAAGGAAGTAAAGTTTGATTCTTTTTTTGAATAACTGAAATTCTGATAGAATATCAAGGTGTTCCAATCCACGGTTGGATATTTGCTTTTCATCTTCCTTCTGTGCTTTATATTCTTTAAGATGACAGACTTTGACAACCTGGTCCAAAGTTAACACTGGGTCAGTACAGTGTCCAAGGGTCTGGAGAAATTCCCTGCAATTCCACAGAAAAGATAAATGACCACCAGCTCTTTGAGAGGGTAAGTGATGCCATCTTCCTCCTGCTATCTCATGCTCACTCTACTCATGCTACTATATTCCTCTCACAACAAGGTTCAAGATCTACCAATTTCAATAGGGCAGGCAGCATTTTATCTCACTAACTCTCATCCAAACAACCTCCCCGTGACATTACTAACCCTGTATGGCCTCTGCATTCCTGAAGAAGGGCTCATGCCCAAAACATTGATTCTCTTGCTCCTTGGATGCTGCCAGACCTGCTGCACTTTTCCAGCAACATATTTTCAGCTCTGGCCTCTGCACTGTCTTGTCACTCAATCTGGACACATCACCACAACATCCCACCCATGGTCCCACAATGATCCCCATACCCTGCTGTGCCAGCTCATTCACCTCATTCAATCAATCTCTTTGTCTCATTCCAAGACAAAAATGTCCACAATAGGGTTGGAGGAGCTAAGGACAGGGGATGAAGAGCCTAATATTCATCTCTGGACTCCCTGTCGGGAGTGGATTCTTATTTTACAGGGTGAGGAGGTGGAGAATCTGCATCTAGGTAACACACACACACACACACACACACACACACACACACAC
>NC_057742.1:29271338-29283832 GCF_004010195.1 Chiloscyllium plagiosum | reverse complement strand
CACACACACACACACACACACACACACACACACACACACACACACACACACACCCATCTGGCCCCAAAAACCCCTGGGGTCAGCAGATCAAAGGTCCAAAGCCAACAAATTCCACTGTAAGGCGGGCACCCTCCACTAAGATGTACCGAGAGAGAAGGGAAGAAGCAAACATTCTGAGTGCCTATTTGCTGACATTTGTTCAATTTTCATCATCGTCTGTGTCATTTTAGCTGTACTACATGACTGAAGGTTGAGAGATTAGCCATCCTTAGTGCCACATGATGTTCTAACCCAGTCTGGGTGATAGCTATACTTCCCAAAATTGCCTATACCAGTATGACATTTTGTCACAATTGGAGCAGCAAGCATCGGACATTGATAAGGCTTCCATCTATCTGTAACCTTTACTTGTATCAAACATAGAAAGATCAAGATATGAAGCTGTGATTGCAGTTAGGGTTGAACAGGGGATGCTGGCCTCAGTAACATCAAAGACAACGCCATGCAACTCAGTTCCATTGAATGACGTTTGGAAGGAGGTCTTTTCTATACCCCTTTGGTTGATGCTGCTGCACAGTCAGACATCAGAAGGATGTCCTCATCATCACAATACTGCATCTCTCATAGATCCCCATCATCTATACCACAGACTCGGTGCATCCTGCAGTGCTTTGGTGCAAGGATTCCAATGTTCAAGAAATGTCCTCTGACTGGACAGTACTAGTTTGAAACCCCAGGCATGATCTCCATGGAAAGCCGAAGTTGAGGGAACATTCTATGTCAGAATATTGAGTACCGGAGTTGGGAGGTCATGTTGCGGCTGTACAGGACATTGGTTAGACCACTTTTGGAATATTGCGTGCAATTCTGGTCTCCTTCCTATCGGAAAGATGTTGTGAAACTTGAAAGTGTTCAGAAAAGATTTACAAGGATGTTGCCAGGGTTGGAGGATTTGAGCTATAGGGAGAGGCTGAACAGGCTGGGGCTGTTTTCCCTGGAGCGTCGGAGGCTGAGGGGTGACCTTCTGGAGGTTTATAAAATCACGAGGGACATGGATAGGATAAATAGAAAGTCTTTTTCACTGGGGTCAGGGAGTCCAGAACTAGAGGGTGTAGTTTTAGGGTGAGAGGGGAAAGATATAAAGAGTTCTAAGCGGCATCATTTTCACAGGGTGGTACGTGTATGGAATGAACTGCCAGAGGAAGTGGTGGAGGCTGGAACAATTGCAACATTTAAAAGGCATCTGGATGGGTATATGAATAGGAAGGATTTGGAGGGATATGAGCCAGGTGCTGGGAGGTGAGACTAGATTAGGTTGGGATATCTGGTCAGCATGGACGAGTTGGACCGAAGGATCTGTTTCTGTGTTGTACAACTCTATGACTCTGTGACTCTCAACGTAAGAAGGTGTTACATTGCAGATATGCTGGACAGCTTCACATGGCTTTCCACATGGCTTTCCATCCAGAGGGTAGCCCTTGTCTAGTCAGATCACATTCCATGACCAGGGTTCCTGTTTCCCCGTGCGCAAACTGTCCTGGCAGCAGCACTGCAAATACAAGGTGCTGCTGTGCTGTAAAATGCAGCATTGAAATGAAGATTTGCTTTGTAAGTAGGTAAGAGATGTGCCATGATAATGCAGGTCCGATGCCAAATTCCATGGATGGATGGGGCTGATTGTTGCTGGCCATGGGCCCTGAGATGTTGATGATGATACCCAAGATAGAAGCCCAGTGGAGTAAGCAGTGATCTGGAGTTGCCAGGTACCTACTCAGACTATGATGTCAGAAATTGTTGCCACTGAGTCCCTGTCCTGACAGATGGGAGTGCGAGTGGGAAAATACATAGCAATGAGGTGAGATTAGGTACTAATGAAGTGCTAAGGCATGCAAATACACCTCTCGCTCATCACAAGAGGGATTCACATTCTGCCATTCAACACGTGGTTACAGAATTAAACCTTCTCAATGTCAAGGAACTAATTTTTTCCGATCTCGTCATATATTCCCACTGACTCAGCAATGCCCCCATCACTCAAGGGCTGGAAAGAATCTGCTCCATATTTCTATCATGTGATGTTTTTCAGATTGAATGCTCCTTGCTATTGCATGGCCAGCGTGCCTCCCACAGACAATAGCACTGACTGGTTGATTGTAATTTGTGGGATCTTACTGTTTGGAAATGATCCACCCCATTTCCTATGATGCAATAGGAATTAAACTTGTTTCTCGTCTTGATTTTTCTTTGTTTCATTAAAACTTCAAACAATTTTGAATGGACTATGTGATAGTGAATGCTTCCCAATCAGTAATGGTTCCGATGGCATCATAGATAAAAAGTGGCAGAAAAGCTAGCTTCCAGAGCAAACTATTCACTGTTTAACCTCTGGGCTCACCACATTGACATCAGTATTGAGCATAAAAGCCACTCCAAACTCCTCGGAATGCAAGTTTGCTTTCAGGACTGGTCTGCAATGCTGAATCTGATAACAACATCTAGCATAAAAACCCAAAAATGTAACAGATGTGACTGCTTATACATATCCAGCCCATCCTCTATAACTGGGGAGATGTGATGCAGACTCAGCAATTGAACACAATATCTTTTATGTTCAATAGGAAGTGCTTGAAAGGCATTATTATATTTTAATGAATCATTTGTGCACTCAGAGAATAGTTCTTGTAAAACGGATGTATATATTGTGTGCAGATTGTATGCCATTTGTACATTAGATACCATTTGAATTTAAAGCATGGCCTTTAAAGAAATGATATTATATAAAGCATTTATTGGGCAACAGTACTAAGATCTTAAAGAAATGAACAACAGTCTCTCCAACATTAGCATTATGTCTTTCACTCTCAGACACAGATTTCAAAACTAAGTTGGCTATATAAAAATATCTGGATGAAACATTGCAGATGTTACAAAATATATTTAGGCCGCATCAAAGCAGGTAGATTGTAATTTTGTTCCCTATTGCTAGGTTTGATTTTATTCATTCATGTAGCTGCCATGGCTGGGCTAGCATTTATTATCCATCCCTAATTGCCCTGAAGGGAGTAGTGCGAGCTGCTTTCTTGACTACTTCAGTCCTTGGGGTGTACAGCCCACTCACAATGTTATTAGGCAGGGATTTCCAGGGCTTTTGAGAGCACCGCTCCCTCTCTATTGTGGTCAACAGGTGCAAGGCACTCTCTCTGTTATTGTACACAGCACAGGTCTGGCCCATTCCCTGAAACTGTGCCTTTGCAAAGGAAGTCTGGAGAAAGATGCATTGGTTTTTCTCGAAGTTTGTCCCAAGCTGCTCCAGGATTCTGTGCTCTACAATCCTTTCCCTGTGACGCACATCGAGGTGAACATTGACTGCACCTGGAAGACCATCAATTCAGTGAAAGCCAATGTTTGGTGTGCCCAAACTTTGTTGGTCTTCCACAGCAAGGAGTTGCCCTTGACCAAGTGTTACAGACTGACAAATTCCAACGTCCAGGCCTAAGTGCTGAGGAATGCTCTAAAGTTTGGGGCAGCTGCCGTCAAGGCACAGTGGGGAAAGACCACTATCTGAGGTCTTTCTACCAAATTTAAATCGAGGTCTGTTCAGTTATCGAACCCTCCCAGTGCCTCAAATATATGCAAACAGAATCTTATACAAGTAAGAAATGCCGTCAGTTTGTTTGCTGGATAGAATCAAACTCTGATGCTTTTTGTTTCTATGATACTGTACAGAACTGAACTGCTTGAGTGACTATGTATGTATATAAAGATATTTTTGTGAATAAAGTACATTTTTGAAATAAAATAAAACAGCGAGCAATCATTCCTTTGTCAGCACTATTTGATAGCACTGAACATGATCCATTCCATCACTTTGCTGGTGATCAAGGCGAGACTGGCAGGGAGTAATTGGCCAGGTCATATTATCCTGCTGTTTGTGTATTGAGTGGGGAGATACACATGGTCGGCCTTCCTGTTGTCAGATCTGATAATTTACATTGTTTGGCATATGGATGATGCTCAGGCAGAAAGCATGATATCTTTCTGTGGGAACCTGCTATGATTTTTCTAGTCACTTAAATTAATGGAACCTACAATCCTCTGACTCAAGTTTCATTTTCTCACTGTCCTTCTTATCTCACGTCATCAACTGTGCCTCAATTCAAGGATAACTTTTACCCAGGACTGAGAGTTCCTAATTCTAGCCTTTAATGCATCCCTTGTGTTGACCATTGTACAAATGATAGCTGCAAGGGAAAGTTTAAAGGAGATGTGCAATGCAAGTTGTTTTATACAGATGGTAGTTGGTGCCTGGAAAGTGCTGCCAGGAAGATAATAGAAACAGATATGATAGAAAAGTTTAAGAAGCATTCAGACAGACACGTGAGCAGACAGGGAATAAAGGAATATGGATCATGTGCATACAAATGGGGTTAGTTTAGTATGGCTTCAAGCTGGATCAGGCATGGTGGGCCAAAAGGCCTGTTCCTGTGCTTTACTGTTCTATATAAAGGTACCAGGTACCACAACTAGATCAACCACAACCTTACTGAATGGTGGAGCAAGTCTGAAGGAATAAACAAATTCTGTCCGCTCCAAAGTCCTATGTCAATTTAAATATGTTTCTCTGCAGTAAATCAGGATATTGAATGTCTGCAGACAAAGGAACTAAAACTTGAGCCAGAGTGCTGAACCTTCTGCTGGTAGAGGTAGTAAACTTGGAGACTGGAAAGGCATTTCATTTGACAAGATGGTAGTGTACCCTAACCCTTCCACTTTCCTACCTCCATCAAGATTATGTTCTGAGTGGGACAATCCATGATCTTTAGGCCCTCACCCTGGGAGTAACACAGCTATAAGCAGGTCTGTTGAATGGGTCAACCTGTGTGGTCAGCTTGTCAGCTGGGGCAGTGAACCCTCTTGCGATACACAAAGTGGCTAATTCACTTACAAAAGGCCTCTGAATCAACAGTTAAAAGTCACAGCTTACGACAACCACCAGAGGAAAGATGAATTGATTTTCTTCAGGTTTAAAATGGGTTTTGACTGCAGAGAACAGAGAGACTGTTCTTATGCTGGTCAAGATCAAGATACTTCACTCTCCATTTTGTTTCCAGCCCTAAACATCTTCAGTTACATGAGAACCAAGTTGTTGGCAGGCAAAAGTCATTTGTCGTCAATAACTAATCACTAGTCCATAGACCAATCAACTTCTTGCTGCCACCCAAGGTGCATTTGTACACAATCTCTCAGCTCCAATTTATCACCAACTCAAACTACAATCATTGCTTGTCCAAACAATGCTTGTTGTGAGTGTCAGCTAAGTTGCTTTTCAAACCAAACAACAGTCATGGAACCTCTTCAGTGTGGACCCAGGCCAAATGGTCCATTGGGTTCTCCCTGATCATTTGAAGACTATCCCACCCAGACCGGCTCCCTACCCTATAACACTGCATTTCCCATGGCTAACCCACCAGCCTATACTTCCCTGAATGCTACGGGCAATTTAACATGGCCAATCCACCCAATCTGTGCATCTTTGGACTGTGGCAGAAAACTAAAACATCTAGAGGAAACCCCGCAGACATGGGGAGAATGTGCAAACTCCAAAAGGACAGTCACCCACTGTGAGGCAACAGTGCTAACCACTGAGCCACCATGCCACCCCAAATCCTTCAAACACTGGTTTTAAAATAGTTCTTCCCTATTTCAGCCCATAATTTTTAAAATCACCAGCAATAAAAAGACATGGTCTTTAGAATATTCAGACTAGAAATCATTGCAGTTATAGCACAGAATATTACATAAAGTTCATCTAACTACACTGTGTCCTTCCGTATTTGGCTTGTGTTAATGTATACACAGTGTAATTTCTTGTGAACAATCCTGGAAGAGTCTTTATTTTCCTCCTCCATTCAGACAGGCTGTCAGGAACCAAAGACACAGCCCCTAAACCTCTCAAAGTTTTGGATTTTTACAGATTTTGCAAAAACTAAATTGCAATCATTAGACATTTTACGTAGCAGACATCCCATGATGCATGATATCATTTTATGCACACAAGTGGCTTTGCAGGCAATATATCTAACTGCTAAACATGTTGCAAGCTCAAAGATTTAATTCCCTGAAGAGCAGTTGGTATGTACCCATGCTCAGTACTTCATGCAGATAAAGGCCTATCTCTGGAACAGTTAATCCTGTCCCAGTTCACCGCTGCCTGTATATTTAAGCAACTACACTAAACTAGGGTGTGATGGATGGATGAGAGGGGCTGTCTGCTTAATACCCAACTCATGACTCCAGTGTGCAAACCAAACCTAAGTGACCAGCAAGTGTATATTGAAATACATGCAAGTGCAAACAACATTACAGAGTGGACTGCTGGGGTGCTTAAGCAACCAATTCTCTGCCTGGACCACTCTAGAATGGCCCTACAAAAGTTGTCAGCGCATATGTCCATCTTTTTCAGCACTTCTGAGTCTTCTTTGATTTGACACTAGTTTCATATATATATATATATATATATATGGCTCTCTAAGTGTTAACTCTGTTGTCTCTCCACAGATGCAGCAAGGTTTGCTGTGTTTCTCCAGATTTCCAGCATCCGCAATATTTTGTTTTTTTCACAGGGGATTTTCACAGGGGATTTTCCTGAGCTGATCTGATTTGTGGGCGGCACTGTGGCACAGTGGGTGGCACTTCTGCCTCACAGTGCCAGTGACCCGGGTTCAATTCCCGCCTCAGGCGACTGACTGTGTGGAGTTTGCACATTCTCCCTGTGTCTGCGTGGGTTTCCTCCGGGTGCTCCGGTTTCCTCCCACAGTCCAAAAGTGTGCAGGTTAGGTGAATTGGCCACGCTAAATTGCCCGTAGCGTTAGATGCAGGTGTAAATGTAGGGGAATGGGTATGGGTGGGTTGCGCTTCGGCGGGTCGGTGTGGACTTGTTGGGCTGAAGGGCCCGTTTTCACACCGTAAGTAATCTAATCTAAGTAATCTGATCTAATCTAAGATCTAATCATTTAAAATTGGAATACAAAAATCCAGTTAAATTATTGGTGGGTGAAGGGTAAGTGAAGCTAACTCTCTGTATGTTTTAAGAATCTTTTGCCAGTAGAACTTGGGACATGCAGCTAAGAAGCTACTGAAAACAGAGTTCATGCCTACCTCACTTTCTCTTCACCTAACTTACAAGCTTTTGGGTACTGTCCATTATTAGTTAACAATCTCTCCATGCAGAGTGGACAGAGATTTTAAAGAACTCAACTCTACAGAGGTACCTCCAGAAGAACAAGTTGGAAATCAGTCTGCAAAAGACCACTGACTAAATATAGCATCAGATTTAGCCTGAAACCAGCCATGTCACCAAATTCCAGCCTTCAAATTCCTTTTCAACTTTACAGATTTAAATTTGACCAGTCTATCCATCACAACTCTATAATCTGTAGCTGCATGTATGTGAACTTTGTGTGCGTGAATATGTGAAGGTATTTTATTTTATTTTTGTGAGGAAAAATGAGTCTGAGGAAGGGTCACTCGTCCCAAAACATTAATATTGATTTCTCTCCACAGGTGCTGTCAGACCTGCTGAGTTTCCCAGCAATTTCTGTTTTTGTTACTTTTTTTTACTTTGCTTGTATCAGTTCAAGTATTACAAAACTGCCCTTTTGCTTTCTTACACTCAATAAACTTTTGATGGTTTTAAGTACACAGCATTGATGTAGTTAAGTACTCACTGAATTCACATTTCAGTTGAATGAAGACAAATGTCTCCCTTACTTTCAGAAACAGGAAAAACCATAATGGGGAACAAAGAGATGGAAGAACAATTACTTAAATATTTTGGTTCGGTCTCCATAAAGGATAACACAAATGGTGTCCAAAGATGTTGAGGAACATATGGTTTAGTGAGAGAGAGGTACTGAAGGAAATCATTATTAGTGGGGAAATGGTGGAGGATTAATAGCTGATAAATCCCCAGGGCCCAATAATCTTCATCCCAGAATACTTAAGAATGTGGCCCTAGAAATAGAGGATGCATTGATGATCCTCTTTCAAGATTCTATAGACTGGATCGGTTCCTACAGAATGGTGGTTAGCTAACGCAACCCTACTATTTAAAAAAGGAAATAGAAAGAAAACAGGGATCTGTAGATCAGCTAGCCTGACATCTGTAGCATAAGAAATGCAAGAAACTAATATAAAAGACTTATCAGCAAGCACTTGGAAATTAGTGATAGGATTGGACAGAGTCAACATGGACTTACAAAATCGTGGTTGACAAATTGGAATTTTTCGAAGATGTAGCTAGTAGAATTGATAAGGGAGACACCAGTGAATGTGGCTAACTTGACTTTCAAAAGGCATTCCCACATAAGAGATTATTGTGTAAAATTACACCACATGGGACTGAAGATGGATGCCATGGACTGACTTGGATACAGAACTGGTTGGCAGACAGGGAACAATAAGTAGGAATAAATGGTCATTTTCTGAGTGGCAGACAATGACTAGTGGAGTACTACAGATATCAGTGCTGGGCCCCAGCTACTAATAATATAGACTAACGATTTAGATGAGGGAACTTAAAATAAAATGCCCAAGTTTGCAGAGGACACAAAGCTAGATGGGAGGAAGGAACTGTAGAGATGTAGAGATAATTCAATATGATATGGACAAGTTGGTGAGTGGGAAAATGTATGGCAGATGTAGTATAAAATATATAACTGTGAGGTTATCGACTTTGGAAGGCAAAATTAGGAAGGCAGATTATTGTCTGAATGGTGATATATTGGGAAAAGACGAGGTGCAACAAGACCTGGGTGTCCTTGTATATCAGTCACGGAAAGTAAACATACAGGTGCAGCAGGCAGTGAAGAAGGCAACGTATTCTGGTCTTCATAGCAAGAAGATTTGAGTACAGGATCGGGGTGGGTTGCTACAATTTTACAGGGCCTTGGTAAGACCACACATGGACTATTGTGCGCTGTTTTAGTCTCCTTCTCTGAGGAAGGATGTTCTGGCTGTGGAGGGAGTGCAACAAATGTTTACCAAACAGATTCCTGGGATGGCAGGACTGACATGTGATTGGAGATTGGATCAGTTAGAACTGGCGTTTCAGATAATGAGGGTTATCTCACAGAAACCTATGAATTCTAATATGAGTTTAAAAAAGTAAATGAAGAAAGGATGTTCCCAATGACCCAAGAACCAGGAGATATCAATGACTAGGAAGAACACGAGGAGAAAGTGAGGACTGCAGATGCTGGAGATCAGAGTCGAGGGTGTGGTGCTGGAAAAGCACAGCCGGTCAGGCGGCATCCGAGGAGCAGGAGAATTGACATTTTTGGCATAAGCCCTTCATTAGGAATGAGGCTTGTGGCCAAGGGGGCTGAGAGATAAATGGGAGGGGTCGGGGCTGGGGGGAAAGTAGCTGGGAAAGCGATAGGTAGATGAAGCTGAGGGTGAAAGTGATAGATTGGAGAGGAGGGTGGAGCAGATAGGTGGGAAGGAAGATGGACAGGTAAAACTGTCCAAGAGGGTGGTGCTGAATTGGAAGGTTGGGACTGGGATATGGTGGGAGCAGAGGAAATGAGGAAACTGGTGAAATTCACATTGATCCCATGTGGTTGGATTTTTTTCTGGATCCCAAGGCGGAAGTTGAGGTGTTCTTTCTCCAGGCGTAGGGTGTTTAAGGTTTGGCAATGGAGGAGGCCCAGACCTGCCTGTCATTGGTGGAGTGGGAGGGGGAGTTAAAGTGTTCAGCCACAGGGCAGTGGGGTTAGTTGGTGCAGGTGTCCCAGAGATGTTCTCTGAAATGATCCGCAATTTGGCGTTCTGTCTCCGCGATGCAGAGGCGACCACGTTGGGTGCAATCGACAGAGTACAGATCGTATGTGGAAGCAAAGTGAATTTCTAATAGATGTGGAAAGATCCTTTGGAGCCTTGGACAGAGGTGAAGGGGGGAGATGTGGATGCAGGTTTTGCAATTCTTGTGATGGCAGGGGAAGGTGCTGCGGGGTAGGGGCAGTGGGTTGGTGGGGGGCATGGACCTGACAAGGGAGTCATGGAGAAAATGGTCTCTCGGAAACACAGATAGGGATGGGGAAGGAAGCATATCCCTGGTGGCGGGGTCAGTTTGTAGTTGGTGGAAATGGCGGCTTATCCAAAGGTTAGTGGGGTGGAAGGTGAGGACTAGGAAGTGTTTTTGGGTGCCAAGGCAGAAGATGAACCATTCTTCCACCTAGGGACCCAGAAAATATCCAACCACATGGGACTAATGTGGATTTCACCAGTTTCCCCATTTCCCCTCACCCTACCTTAACCCAGTCTCAACCTTCCAATTCGGCACCACTCTCTTGAATGGTCCTACCAGTCCATCTTCCTTCCCACCTGCCTGCTTCACCCTCCTCTCCAATCTATCACTTTCACCCCCATCTTCAGCTACCTATCGCTTTCCCAGCCACCTTCCCCCCCAACCCGACCCAACTCCCATTTATCTCTCAGCCCCCATGGCACACAAGCCTCATGCCTGATGAAGGGCCTATGCCCAAAACATCGACTCATCTGCTCCTCAGATGCTGCCTGACTGGCTGTGCTTTTCCAACACCACACCCATCAACCCCGGGAGAACATCACCCAACATTTCATCGACTAATTGTATATTGCTTTACCAACCTTCTTCAGGGGATTGTCCAACTCCCATTGCACAGATATCCAAAAGTCAGTGAAACTCTGGGTAAAGGTAAGCCACCTAACTCTGAAATTAGCTTTGTCATCAGAAAAATTGTACAAAAGGCCCCCTCTCTGATTTATCCCTTTCAAATGTGAGAAGGCTGCGTTCACACAAACTAGACATGCTCTCCAATATTTTAAATAATGGGTGTGGGTTTGCTCGCTGAGCTGTAGGTTTGATATCCAGACATTTCATTACCTGGCTAGGTAACATTGTCAGTGGCAACCTCCAAGTGAAGCGAAGCTGTTGTCTCCTGCTTTCTATTTATATCTTTCTCCAGGAAAAAAGACAATAATTGACTTATCCTGTACATAAGGACATTGGTTAGACCACTGTTGGAATATTCTGGACTCCTTCCAATTGGAAAGACTTTGTGAAACTTGAGGGTTCAGAAAAGATTTACAAGGATGCTGCCTGGGTTGGAGGATTTGAGCTATAAGGAGAGGCTGAAAAGGCTGGGGTAGTTTTCTCTGGAGTGCCAGAGGTTGAGGTGTGACCTTAGAGAGGTTTATAAAATCATGAGGGGCATGGATAGGATAAATAGACAAAGCCTTTTCCCTCGGGTGGGGGAGTCCAGAACTAGAGGGCATAGGTTTAGGGTGAGAGGGGAAAGATATAAAAGAGAGCTAAGAGGCAACTTTTTCACACAGAGGGTGGTATGTGTATGGAATGAGCTGCCAGAGGAAGTGGTGGAGGCTGGCACAATTGCAACATTGAAAAGGCATCTGGATGGGTATATGAATAGGAAGGGTTTAGAGAGTTATGGGCCAGGCGCTGGGAGGTGAGACCAGATTGGGTTGGGATATCTGTTCAGCATGGACGAGTCGGACCGAAGGGTGTTTCCATGCTGTACATCTCTATGATTCAATGACTCCATAATTTCAGGTATTCAAGTTTTAAAGATCTGTTGATAGGAAATTTACACCACAATTCAGTTTATTTGAAATACTGTGTATTCAGTTTGTTAGGGACATGTCCAGAATTAATGGAAAGACTGAATGGATGTTTTTATTAACATGTCAAAGATCTAAGCATTTCTCACTTGGTAAAGCTTGCTGAACAATAAGGCTTTTTATTGCTTGAACCTTCCAGTTGGATGCAGACTGGATATAAAGTTCTGTGCTACGTTTACAGAGTGCATTTTCATAGGGATATAGGAAAATGAATTAGCCAGTAAGCTCTCTTAGTTTATCCAGCCATTCAATGAGTCATGGTTGATCTGTGGTATAAATGATTGCCCTTGCCCATATCCCTTTATGCTTTAGCTAACAAAAACCTGTCAATCTCAGTTTTAACAGTAACAATCAGTCAAGGATAGCATGTGTACAGGTGGATTTAAACTTGAGGCAGACTGGGAATGCAACAAAAAGGAAGGATAACTTAGGACATCTTATGACTTCCAATATCTCTAATGATAAGAAAGTTAGCATTAAGGCACTTTACCTGAATACTCGTAGCATTCGTAACAAAGCAGATGAACTAATGGCACAGATCATCGTGAATGATTATGATGTGGTAGGCACCACAGAGACGTGGTTGCAGGGGGATCAGGACTGGCAGTTAAACATCCAAGGATTTTCAACTTATCGAAAAGACAGGGAGGCGGGCAGAGGGGGAGGGGTGGCCTTGTTAGTTAAGAACAAAATTAAATCTATGGCACTGAATAACATAGCGTCGGATGATGTGGAGTCTGTGTGGGTGGAATTGAGGAACCACAAAGGCAAAAAAAAACATAGTGGGTGTTATGTACAGACCTCCTAACAGTGGT